>NW_027062731.1:0-172552 GCF_032884065.1 Artemia franciscana | reverse complement strand
AAAAAACTTGTTTTTTTTTATTTAATTTGCATATAGTAATGGTTATTATGAAGTGTACAGACGTTTTCATGGGGTCGTTTTCACGTTAGGGTGGGATTGGGTCGGGGGAAGGAGTTACTTGAGAGGATGTATCCATGGAGGAATTTATAAAGAGGGAAAATAATTCCCATTAAGGGGGCGCAGGATTTTCTAGTATTATTCTAAAAAAACAATCAGAAAATAAATAATTTTTTTCACCTGGAAGTACCTGGAAGTAATGAGTAGCATTAAAACTTTAAAAGAAAACAAAATATTACGTATATAAAGGGGTTCGTCTCCTCCACAATACCTTGTTCTTTACACTAAAGTATTGTTAGTAATTTCAACTATTTATTCTACGGCCTTTGTGATTCAGTGGTGATTCTTAATCATTGGGATAAAATTAAAGCTTTAGTGTAAAGAGCGAGGTATTGAAGAGGGGGCAACCCTCTCATATAAGTAATAAAAATACATAAATATAGAAGTTCGTTACGTTAGTTAATTCTTAAGGTACGTATGTTTATTACTAACAGAAACATTCGTAAAAAAAAATAAGAAAATATAGTTGCATTTATAAGAAACCGAATATTGGAGGGCAGCCAGGCCTCCTTCCCCACTCTTTTTCTTATCAAAATCATCTTATCAAAACTATGAGAACCCCATTTAGCAAAAAACAATTAATATGCAAATTTCGTTTTAATTATTCAATTATTTAATTATTCGTTGCGGAGGGGAAAACTTCTAATGCAACTAGATTTTTTTTTTGTACAAACTTTTTTGTTAGTACTAAACATGTGTACCTATAGAATTAACTAACGTAACGAACTTCCATATTTGTGCATTTTTATTACGTATATGAGAGAGTTTGCCCCCCTGTCAATACCTTGCTGTTTACACTAAAGCTTGAATTTTATCCCAAATCTTTAAGAATGACTCCCTGAATCACAAAGGCCGTAGAATAAATAGTTTAATTACTAAAAATATTTTAGCGTAAAGAGCAAGGTATTGTGGAAGAGACGAACCCCATTATATACGTAATATTTTATGTGTGTTTTAAGTTTCAATGCTACTCATTACTTCTAGGTAAAAAAATATTTATTTCCTCATTGTTTTTTTTTTAAATCTATTCCTTAAAGTCTGAATGTTTTATTATATATTTCAGTGAAAAAGTAAAAACATTTAAAATGTATTTTTTTTTTCTAGTATATATCAAATTATGATCCAGTGTTTAGAAGGCATTGAAGGAGGCTTGAGAAGGCTTGGTAAGAAAGGCTTGATAAGAAAATCATACCTTGTGCCAACATTACTGTTGAGTAAGCGCAATTTCGCTGCCAAACACATTCTTTGCCGCGACACATATGTCTGATGCCGTTCTATGGCATCAGACATATGTTTTGTCTGGTTTCAACGGAAAAAATCCATCCCCAATACTCCTGTGGAAAAAAAAAACCAATAAAAATTATAGTATCTATGATAATTATGATTAGTTAACACAAGGTTTGTGCAGACAAAAAATTTACTGGGAATACTTGAAAGGCTATGGAGTCCTTCAGGGAGAATTTCTGTTTTGAAAACCCCTCTGCACGGAAAAATTCCAAAGTGAAATTAAAGTCTATTGTAAAAATCATTCGAACAATTTCTCCTGGACATGTTCAGGCGTAAAAATAAGCTGCAAAGAAGAAAGTAAGGCAAATAAAATGAATTTCTTGTACGAGTTCAGGTAAATTCTTCCATGTGACATATCCCCTGGAAAGTTCAACCCTGGGAACTCAGCTTACAGCGGTAGATGTTCCCTGTAAAAAATCCTCCTCAACAGGCCCCTCCCCCTAAAAAAATCAGTATGATTCTTAAGAAGTAATAAAATCTACAAACAATGTTCATGTTTCATAACTCGCCAACCTTTTCCCGGGTTCTCTGGGGTCTCACGTAATCCCCAAAGGCATAGTTATTTGGCTTTTCAACTATGCTGAGAAAAAAGGAGAGTTTCAAGATTTGCATCAAATAACTTAGAGGAAAAGAGGGTGTGGGAGCTGGGGGAAAAGGGAGGTGGGATGAAAGGGTAGGTGGGTTACGTGAACTTTTTGTTCACTTGCAAAGACTGATACAACTTATAGTTTTCGTTCAAATTAGCCCTCTTTCGATCTTCTAAGACTACTGATTGGGTACGATCACGTTTATAAAGAAACAAATGAATAATAGAGATAGACGTGCATCTTTTGTCTTTTTTCTGGCAAATAGAAAAAAAAAACGAATTCCACATTTTTACCAATAGGAGCTTCAAGCCTCTATTTTAGGATTATCTGACATGCTGAATCCGATGTTACGGTTTTCAATAAGGCTCTTTGACTGTCAAAGGATGTTCTACTCCTTTTTGAAAAGAAGGCAAAATTTCTCTTGCTCGTAGCTTTTGAAGAGAAAAATTAACTTTAATGATTTTATATATTTAGAATCAGCATCAAATGAGAACTTTTTTATGTGGCTATGGTTACCAATAAGTTTTCACTTTCATTTTCCCTTCCCTGTTCATTTCCAGCTCTTTTGATGAAAACCCATTAAATTAATTAAATTAAAAGGTAAAGAGAAAATTGAATATGAATCATAAGTGTGTTCAACCCTATGCTCTTCGTCACTTAGATTTGCTAAGGTTACTTAGAAAATCTAATGAACTGCATCTATAAACCTATAAACTATCTATAAATCTATAAATTTATATATCTATAAATATCTATAAAAATCTAAAAATCTATAACTGTCTATAAACCTATAAATCTATAAACTGCATCCATGAACTGCATCTTTTATAAATGTTTGAGCAGCCATACAGTATTTATCTTCAACTCCCATTTAAACTTATATAAAACAATACATTGGATTTATTTGGAATTAAATAAAAAAAAACAAGTTTTTTTAACTGAAAATAAGGAGCGACATTAAAACTTAAAACGAACAGAAATTACTTCGTATATGAAAGAGGCTGCTTCCTCATCAATGCCCCGCTCTTTACGCTAAAGTTTGACTCTGTCTCTCAATTCTTCTTTTTAAAACAGTAAAAAATTTTAGCGTAAAGAGCGAGGCGTTGATGAGGAAGCAGCCTCTTTCATATACGAAGTAATTTCTGTTCGTTTTAAGTTTTAATTTCGCTCCTTACTTTCAGTTAAAAAATCTTGTTTTTTTTATTAAATTCTGAACGTTTTTGAATCAATGCATGTTTTGATTTTGGCTCTCCGCAGAGGAATAATAAAAACGAAATTTGCATATATTTTTTTTTGGCTAAATGGCTTTCTCATAATTTTGATCGAATGATTTTGAGAAAAAAGAGGGGGGAGGAAGCCTAGTTGCCCTCCGATTTCTTGGTTAATTAAAAAGGCAACAAGAACTTTTAATGTCTTACGAATGTTTTTATTAGTAAAAGATTTACGTAACTTATAAATTAGCTTACGTAAAGAACTTTTGTATTCTCATGTTTTTATTACATATATGAGGGGGCTCGCCCCCTCGTCAGTACCGCGCTCTTTACACTAAAGCTTAAATTTTGTCCCAATTCATTAAGAATGACCCCTGACTCACAAAAGCCGTAGAATAAATAGTTGAAATTACTAAAAATACTTTAGCACAAGGAGCGAGGTATTAGAAGGAGGTGAGCCCCTCATATGGGTAATAATTTCTGTCTCTGTTTTAAGTTTTAATGCTGTTCCTTACTTCCAGCTGAAAAAACTTTTTCATATTTATTTTTTAACTGTTTTTTTTTTTAATAATGCTAGTAAATCCTGCTCTCCCTTCATGGAATTTTTCTTCTCCCATAACAAATTCTCGATGGAATGTTCCTCCAGCATATCTTTCTCTTCTCAGCCCCACCCCCCAACCAAAAAAAAAATCCTTCTGAAAACACCTGTACACTTCCCAATAACCATTACTATATGTAAGCACTGGTCAAAGTTTGTAACTTGTTGCCCCTCCCACGGGGATTGTGGGGGAGTAAGTCGTCCCCTAAGACATAGTTATAAGGTTTTTCGACTACGTTGAATAAAATGGCCATCTCAGAATTTTGATCCGTTGACTTTGGGAAAATAATTAGCGTGGGAAGGGGCCTAGGTGCCCTCCAATTTTTTTGGTCACTTAAAACGGGCAATAGAAATTTTAATTTCCGTTAGAATGAGCCCTCTTCCGATATTCTAGGACAGATGGGTCGATACGATCACCCCTGGGAAAAAAAACGCATCCGTGATCTGCCTTCTGGCAAAAAATGCAAAATTCCACATTTCTGTAGATAGAAGCTTGAAACTTTTACAGTAGGGTTCTCTGATACGCTGAATATGATGGCGTGATTTTCGTTAAGATGTTTTGACATTTAGGGGGTGTTTCCCCTTATTTTCTAAAATAACGCAAATTTTCTCAGGCTCGTAACTTTTGATGGGTAAAGCTGATGAAACTAAACTTGACTTGAAACTAAGCTGACTAAACTTGATGAAACTTATATATTTAAAATTAGCATTAAAATGCTATTCTTTTGATGTAGCTATTGGTATCAAAATTCCATTTTTTAGAGTTTTGGTTACTATTGAGCCGGATCGCTCCTTACTACAGTTCGTTACCACGAACTGTTCGAAAAGGAAACAAATATATATGACTCAAGTAGTGAGCAAGGTTCTTCATTCAGGTTTTATTTGCGCTTACAACCAAGAGCGTATCCAATATTTTAATTCAGGAGGTGGGAGATACGTTACAAAAAAATCTTTAAAAACGCAAAAAATAGATGTTTTTAATTGTGTTTTTATGCATATGGATACTGCCTTTCTTCCAGACTCAATTTCCTGTTCTTAAGATTGCAAGAAGTAAAAGACTATTAATAGAAAAATGAAATGTATAAATGAAATGAAAACAGCAATGAAAAACAAATTAATTAACACTCTGGATATACTACTATCTCATTCGGAATGGAATTAAAGAGAATGAAAATTAGAACCCTTTTCAGTATTTTCATTCCGTTTTTATTGCAATTGAACACTTTTATCTTATTTATTTTACAAGAGATTCACTATTTTTTTCCGCAAGTCTTCCTGTATTTTTCTTATCTGAGGTCTTGCGTCATTATCCTATCACGCAAGTCATCTCGTATTTTCACAATTAATTCTCTTTTGTCAAAATATAATCCCACATCCTGGACGAATTTATTTTTCTTATCATACTGACAACTTCTTTTCACAACTATGCTGTTTCAAACTACGCAGTTTAAATTTTTTTGCGTATTTCAATTTTTATATTTTTATTTGATACTAGCTGTTGGTGGGGGCGCTTCGCCCCGCCCAAGACCCCACGTGCGCGTAAGTTGTTACGCGCCATTGTAGTTGTGTCCCTGTGTCCGACCTGTGAATATAGATATATAAATCTATATATATATATATATATATATATATATATATATATATATATATATATATATATATATATATATATATATGTTTTTAACTACCTAAAACTTGCGAATATACAACATTCTTCGCTGTCCCATTGTCAGTGCACATACAAAGTCTTATATACTTATGATGACGTCATATGCAAACGCTGTTTTTACAAACAAACAAACATGCATACATACAACTGATTTTTATATAGATAGATAGATAGATAGATAGATGTACATATACAATACAAATTAACTACGTAAAAATTGCAAATATACAACATTCTTCGCTGTCCCATTGTCTGTGCATATAAATAGATTGTCAGGTTTACTGACCCTCGAAAATGCAACGTACAATTGTCCACGGGAAAAACAAACTGTGTTAAGATTTATACCGCATTTTTCTAATGATTGCCCTTGAGCTTTGTTGATGGTGATTGCAAATGCTAATCGAATTGGGAATTGCAATCTTTCAAATTGAAAAGGCAGATCTGTTGGAATCATGGGAATAAGAGGAATAAGAACAGCCTCACCCTCAAAAGGCCCTGTCAGGATTGTTGACTCTACGTTTTCCATTGTTTTGTTTTTTTACGGCAAGTCGCGTGCCATTGCAAAGCTTTCGTGGGTTGATATTTCGTAATAGTATTATTGGTACTCCGATTTTTAATTGTAGCAGGCGTGGTGGAAACCCTGGGAGATCCAGGGAATTTAAAAATTCAGATGGATAATTAACCGCATTATTTGGTTCCAGAACTGTGTCGACTGACTTTTAAAGGACTGCCTGGTATCGAATCTAGGTCAAAATAATATTGTTGATTTCGTGGACGTCTTTAGTCTTGGCTGCCAGAATCGCTCGTTCACTTAGCCATTTTTGATTTTTATAATTGGTTAGGATATTCGGAAATAGCTTTTCAACCAATTCATTTTTGGACGTCACTAAATTACAGAATTCAGCAGGCAGTTGTATACGTCCTGAAATTGAATCTACTGGGAGCTTTCCGTTTCCAATTGCCAGCAATTGATCTGAAAATGATTGACCAGAGTCATTGTTTTGCAATCAGACATGCATATTTATAGTTAATTTTAATGTCTTTACGTGTGCCCATAAATCAGAATTCTTCAGGCAAGCATTCATTTCATCTGCAGGGATTGATCTAGGTATTATAGGTAATGTTTGCCTGAAATCTCCAGCAAGCAATATTAATGTGCTACCAAAGGGTTTCGAATTTCCTCGCAAATCTCACAGTGATCTATCCAGAGCCTCGAGCGATTTTTTGTGTGCTATTGTGCACTCGTCCCAAATAATAAGTTTGCATTGCTGCAATACTTTACCCATCCCAGATGATTTGGAAATATTTTACGTGGGAGTTTCTGTAGAATGCAAATTCAGAGGCAATCTCAAAGCGGAACGAGCAGTTCTTCCACCAGGCAGCAACGTTGCGGCTATTCTGGACGAAGCAATTGCCAACGCTATATCATTTTTTGATCGAACTGATGCCAGAATCAATTTTATCACAAACGTTTAGCCAGTACCTCCTGGTGCATCCAAAAAGAAGATTTCTCCAAAGTTGTTATCGACACAATGCATTATCTTATCATAAATGTCCTTTTGCTCCGACATTAACTTAGACACATTTTTTGTACATACGACAAAAGATCACTCGTGATGTAACTTTGTTCACGATCCAATTCTACACATGTCGAAACAGCAGTATTACGATTCGGTGAAGGCATTCCCAAATCCTGAAGAGGTTTGTTTGCCATACGTAAGCACAAATCTTCAATAATAGCTAAAGTGAAGCTATAAATTTCTGATGTAAAATCAAAATTCATATCTGACGTCTCTAACTGTTTTCGACGGAGTATATCCTAGGCCATTTTCGATTTGAATTTTTCTCATAACTCTGTAGGAGCTGAAGGAGACCAAGTTGTTAGCATAGATTCCAAACAATGCACGAATTTGACTTGGAGTTGACGTTTCGCACGCGTCATTGATGCAGTTATCCCAATGCTGGTCATTCGCCAATAAATTCAGAGCTTGGCATCCACTACGGTAAGTGTCATGTATAGTGCCGTTTACAGCTCTGGTAGTTATGGTAGGTTGGCCGTCGACTGACTTACCCTATTTTCGACGTTCAATTACTTTATTTTTAGCATTCCACGTGTAATACGAAGGCACTTCAGTATACAGCAGTTTTTTTGCAAAAGAATCATTTTGACATAACTAAAACATGTTGACCATTCTGTAAATGTACCACAAGTGAACAACAGCTGGACTTCATTCATGTATCAGAAATGAAAGAATTTGCAAAACAGCTTCATTACTACTTATGTATCTTCCAAACTGATATTGTACGATTTCATCGATATCTCTGATTTTGGACTGCAAGACAAAAACTGCCATGTCGCTGCCTTTGGTGACGTATTTACATATGTATTTGATTGCCTTTACGGAGATAAAGTATTCAACGTTTATGTGTGCATTAAATGTTTTTGACAATAAAGGTGAATATAGAACAACCCACTGATTATCTACTTCGATGGTGGTACCGTTATGCTTCTTTATTATTGCTGTTTTACCGCCATCTTCAGTAGATCTTCTTCTATATTGTGGGTAACCATCATTGCCAGTAATTGTGTTGGTAATAAAAGTCGAAGATATGGCTTTGTGCACCTTCGTTTGACCATGCATGGTGATTTTTCATTCAGTGCACCTTAAGGTCCATGTATCATATTTTTTTACCAGAATATGATATAAGCCCTTATCAAAATTTTCATCAGGAATTTCAGCGGAAATCAAATCGTCAATTTCATTAAAAGAAATTTTTATCTAATAACCATATTAGTATATGTGAGTGTGGCAATCCTCGCTTTTGCTATTCTACTGAGTACAACCAGCATCACACTGACCCAAACACTTTAAGTTTTACTATGTAGTTTATCAGTGATTTCAATTTTTGCCGGAAGACACGGGCCACAATGTCATGTCTATGAACCGCCGATTGTCCTTGAAGTAAAAGCTGCTGTATCTCGTCCCAAGATTGATTACATTTAAATGTAATAGATAAATCTGTACGACCATAGAGACGAACATACGCAATAGCATCTTGAGCAGATTCATGCATATGACGGGGACTGCCAGCATATGAAGAAGGTAAAATTGGTAATCTTCCAACGTTAGTGGTATTACCGTCATTTACAACTACATATCGCAAATGAATGTATTGTTCAGAGTGGAGCTTGGTCTGATTCAGACGGATAAATAGCAAACGTTCTGATTCAATCTTTGCATACATATCAACGATGTATTGGTGAAAAAATTGACAGCATTTTAAAATATAATTGTCTTCATCCTGAAGAATCATTAGTCTATACGAATAATAATTCATTGCGCTGCATTTCTTATCCGTTTGTTTGTTAGTGAATGGATCTATCAATTTATTATTGAAGTGATAGCCGTCGGCTCGATCCCCAAAAATGACAGTATATTGTAGGGCATCGTTGCATCGATGAGTTACAGCAATTCTTACCAACTGAGCGTTTTGCTTATGAAGAATAATATCTCTAGGTAAAAACGGATCACCGACCATAAAGATTGCCACTTCGTCGATAGTTGAAGCATTGTATCTACGCAAATGTTGGCCAGTAGGCGTTTTTTCAGCGGAAAAAGCAATTTTATGCATATCAGTAGGCATCAAATCGATTGCTGTTTTGAACAGACGCACTAAATTATTATCTTCGTGGAAAATATGTTGCAATTGGGAAACGTTTGTCCTTTCAACGTCGGGAGAAATGCCGCAACGTGCATTCAATTCAGAATTTCTATCACTAATGAAGTACAGTAGTAAAAATTTATGATTCTCACTTGAAAATGGTAGAATGGAGCCTGCTCTGTGATAAATTTACCATTTTACTTTGAAAGTAGGCATAAATTGATCTTGATTTTCGATTTTGGAACTAAACGACGTCATTTGGAAACATGAGTTATATTTTCTGATTTTTAACAAAAAACGCTTAGATTCTGACGTAGTTCCAGTAAGCAAAGTCTTCGATGGCTCTGGTGGTGCACCCAGTTGAGGAAGTTTAACTTTTCCCGAGGCGCAACACATTCTCATTGTTTCACCATTAAATTTCAAGGCCTTGCAATAGGGACAAATTTTAGACATAGTCCCGATTTGAACACATCTACTCAAGCTATAATCTTCGACTGGGCTGTGCTTGAATGCCAGGCGATGATGTTCAGGCTGCTCTTGTGATTCCTCAGAACGCTTTCTTTTGGTAATTTCTCTTTGAGCCACGAGCCTGTTTTCACGTTTTTCTTGTGATTCCTCTGCACGATTTTTTTGGTAATTTCTCTTTTAGCCGCTAGCCTGTTTTCACGTTGTTCTTGTGATTCCTCGGCAAGATTTTTTTGGTAATTTCTCTTTGAGACGCAGACCTATTTTCACACTTTTCATGTGATTCCTCGGCACCCTTTCTATTCTTACTTTCTCTATTAGCCGCAAGCCCTATGGACTTGCTGCTCAACTCTTTGAGCAGCTTCCTCGGCTATTTCTTCTGTCATTTTAGGATTTATACTAAAATTTCTCTTCGAACTAACTCTTCGAGCAGCATCCTCGGCACGCTTTCTTTTGGTAATTTCTCTTTGAGACGCAAGCCTGTTTTCACGCTGTTCTTTTAATTCCTCGGCCTGCTTTCTATTCTTACTTTCTCTATTAGCCGCAAGCCTTTTGGCATTAACTCTTTGAGCAGCCTCCTCGGCTGTTTCTTCTGCCATTGTAGGATTTATACTAGAATTTCTCTTTGAATTAACTCTTTGAGCAGCTTCCTCGACTGCTTCTTCTGTCATTGTAAGATTTATACTAAAATTTGTCTTTGAATTGCCTTCTTATATACTTATAATGACGTCATATACAAAGCCTTTGACGTCATATGCAAAGCCTTATGTACTTATAATGAAGTCGTATGCGGACAAACAAACACAAATATGTGGACAAACACAAAACATGGAAGACTGTTTTCCTAAATTAGTGATTAATATAGACCAGCACTTGAATGAGGCCTTAACCCTACTCATCCATACAATCACACAGGTCAAACAGTATAGCCATACACAATCAATCATAAAGAATAATCTATGGACAGGCAGTCATGTCGTCAATAAGTATAAGTCGTCATTTACCGAACAATAGAAACAATAAAGACAAATAATTCAGAGGCAACACCCAACACAAGGGCTCATCAGGAGAATACACTTGTCTATAGGGTTTATATATATATATATATATATATATATATATATATATATATATATATATATATATATATATATATATATATATATATATATAAAAAATATATATATATATATATATATATATATATATATATATATATATATATATATATATATATATATATATATATATATCTATAGTTATATATATATATATATATATATATATATATATATATATATATATATATATATATAAATATATATATATATAGATAGTTGATACTATCCATTATTTGTGAAATCCCAGGGGTAAATTTCACATGGGGAGAATTAGCCATTATTTTTGTATTAAAATATTTCTATTTTTGATACATTCTCTTTGGTGACTCAGTTTTACATGTGGAGATGTTATGGGAAACTTGTTCAAAATGAATCATCAGTGCAGTCGGAACTATCTCAGGGATTTATCTTAGGGAATTGTCTGAGGGAAGGGAGAAATTTTCTGAGTGAGAAAATGATTTTTTCCGCAACTGAAATTTTTCGAAGTAATGTTCTGCAGAGAAACATCCCATTGGTTGGGAGAAGTCCAGGAAAACTTTCCACAGCAGAATGCATCCACAAGGGTTTGAAAATGGTCAGACATTTAATAAGCAACAAATCTCGTTGTCAAGTGAATTAAGGCTTAATAGAATATTCCAGGCAAAATTGTCCAAAAAACTTTTCTTTTTGGAGGGGGAGTCTTCAGTGGCGAAGTAATTGACTAGGGGGGGGGGCGTTTTAGGGTGGATTTTACACGGAAAAGACTGTCAATGGAGAGCTTAATCCCTGGAGGGAATTGTCTATGGACAAAATTTTCCCATAATTATTGAAAAAAGATCTAAAATAAATGCTTTTTTCTATAATAGTATATTGGCAAATGCTTTGAAGGCATGTAGTCCCCACCTTATTCCCATTTTAGCTGCCCCCCTCCCAAAAACCAGATGTCCGATCAAAAATTTGGAATAACACAAAGGTCATTTAATTAGAATAAATGTTTCTTTTGAGGGTGGTAAAAAAAAACTTTAGCGTAAAGAGTGAGGTAATGACGGGGGAGAAAACTCCCTTATATTCGTAATAATTTTTGTTCATCTTAAACTTTAATGTTGCTCCTTACTTTCGGTTGAAGAAACTTGTTTTTTTTTACATTTAATTTTCGTTTGACTTTTACATAGTTCTGGGAAATCTGGCACCCCCTTCATGGAAAATTCCCTCCCCCCTTTAAAAATTCCTTTGTGGAAAGATCCTCCTACGTATCTCCCCATCTGACCTCTCCCCCACGACATCAGAAAAAAAAACCTGAAAACTTCTGTATCTTTTGATGGGTAACACTAAACTTGTTGAAACTGATATTTTTGAAATCAACATAAAAATCCAATTCTTTTAAGCATCTATTGGTATCAAAATTCCACTTTTGGTTACTATTGAGCCGGGTCACTCCTTACTTACAGTTCGCTACCATGAACTGTTTGATTTGAATTTTCCCGAAATGTATTTGATAGAAATTTTAAGATGGCTATTTGTTGTCGTAGATAACTTCAAAAAGGCTCTTTGAATTGGAATTGAAAGGGCTATTGACCCTTTTTGTAGTCAGAAATGGTTGGAGGGCAACTCAACCCCCTCCCAGACCCACCACTTTCCCAGACACATATAACCAGTGAGATTACTATTTTGTTACACGTAGTTAAAAGCTCCGTATATTATGTTTTTGAGGATGACAACCCCCTCCCACAGCCCTTAGGGCAAGGGCCGTGGGTTATGACCTGGGTGCATATAAGGTTTTTATAGAAAGGATGGTTATATAAGCTTATGATGGTTATCATTGAAATGATAATCTGAAATTCTACTAACCTTTATAAGATTCAGAGTGATCGGAGAGTGGATATCCCCCGCCCTACACCTTGTATATTCCCGATATGCATCTGACGGAAATTTTGAGATGATCATTTGTTGTCATAGAAAACTTCAAAAAAAGCACTTTCGATTGGAAATTAAAGAAATAGTGCCCCTTTTAACAGTTTAAAATGATTGGAGGGCAACTAACCCCCCTCCCACCCGCAATTTCCCCAGTTATAAAATAAAAATTTTGAGATAGCCATTTTGTTTATCGTAGTTTAAAGGTTCAGAAAATTACGTCTTTGAGCACGACAACCCCACCCCAACAGCCTGCAGGACAAGGGTTGTTATTATATACTGGGGTACATAAGGTCTTTAAAGAAAATGTGGTCGTATAAACTCTGGAGGGGATTCATTGGATTGGTAATCAGAAGTTCTAGTTCCTTGTTTAAGATTAAAATTTTTGAAGGGCGGATGCCCCCCCCCCAGCTATTTTTTTCCCAAAATGTGTCTGATGGAAATTTTGAGATGGCAGTTTCTATTTTAAGGAACTTCAAAAAGGTTCATTTGATTGGAAATTGAAAGGGACATTTTAATTGTCAAAAGTCATTGGAGGGCAACGAACCCTTACCCCCAAAACCCATCAATTCTAAAAACATATCTAATCAAAATTTTTAGATATTTATTTTGTTCAGCGTAATTGAAAGGTCTAAAAATTATGTCTTTGAGGATGACACCCCCCAGCCCTCAGCGCAATAAATTGGAAAATTAGATGCTCTAATTCCTTTTTTAACAGTCAAAGTGATCTGAGGCAGCTCGTCCCCTAAGTTGTATTTTCCCTAGATGCATCCAATAAAAATTTTGAGATAGCCATTTGTGGTAACAAACTGTATGTTCGTGGTAACGAACTGTAGTAAGGAGCGACCTGGCTCAATGGTAACCGAAACTCTAAAAAACCGATTTTAGTACCAATAGTTACCTCAAAAGAATTGAATTTTTATGCTGATTTTAAATATATAAGTTTCATCAAGTTTGATCTTACCCATCAAAAGTTAGGAACCTGAGAAAATTCGCCTTATTTTATAACATAGGGAGAAACACCCCCTAAAAGTCATTGGATCATAACGAAAATTACACCATCAAATTCAGTGTTTTTGGTGCCAGAAGACAGATTACGGATGCGTGTTTATTTGATTTTTTGTTTTTTTTTTTCCAGGGGTGATAATATTGACCCAGTGGTCCTACAATCTCGCAAGAGGGCTCTTACTAACGGAAATTAAAAGTTCTAGTGCCTTTTTTAAGTGACCAAAAAATGGGAGGGTGCTTAAGCCCCCTCCCACACTCCATTTTTCTCAAAGTCACTAGATCAGAATTCTGAGACAGCTATTTTGTTCAGAATAGTAGAAAAACCTAATAATTATGTCTTTTGGGACGACTTAATCCCCCACAGTCCCCAGGGGAGGGGCAGAAAGTTACAAACTTAGACTATTGTTTACATATAGTAAAGGTTATTGGTGAATTTAGAGACGTTTTCAGAGGGACTTTTTTATGTTGAGAGGGGAGGGAATTATATGGGAGGATCTTTCTATGGAGGAATTTATCATGAGGGAAGATAATTTCTATAAGGGGGCTACAGGATTTTCGAGCAGTATTTAAAAAAAATAACAAAATAAATAAAAAAAAATCAGCTGGAAGTAAGGAGCAGTATTAAAACCTAAAAAGAACAGAAATTATTACGTAAACAAGGGGCTTCGTTTCCTCCAAAATACCTTGCTCTTTACGCTAAAGTACTTTCAATAATTTCAACTATTTTTTCTTCGGCCTTTGTAATTCAGCGGTCATTCTGAAAGAATTGGGACAAAATTCAAGCTTTAGTATAAAGAGCGAGGTATTGAAGAGGAGATAAATCCACTCATTTACATAATAAAAATATACAAATATAAAAGGTCGTTACGTAAGTTAATCTTTAAGTTACGTAAATTTATTACTAATAAAAACGTTCGTAAAAAAAAGTTCTAGTTGCACTTTTAAGTAACCATAAACTGGAGGACAACTAGGCCTCTTCCCCCACCTCTTTTTTTGATCAAAGTCTTCCTTTCAACACTATGAGAAAGCCATTTAGCCAAAAAATATAATAATATGCGTATCTCGTTTTAGCTGTTCATCTATGGTGAGCCAAAATCAAAACATGTATTAATTCAAAAACGTTCAGAAATTAAATAAAAAAAGTTTTTAAAATTGCAAGTAAGGAGCGACATTAAACATTAAAACAAACAGAAATCATTCTATAAATGAAAGGGGTTCTCCCCTCCTCAACGCCTCGCTCCTTACGCTAAAGTTTCTTATTGTTTTAAAAAGTGAAGTTGTGAGAAAGAGTCAAGCTTTAGCGTTAAGAGCCAGGCCTTGAGGAGGGGATAACCCCTTTCATAGACGGAATAATTTCTGTTCGGCTTAAGCTTTAATATCGCTCCTTAGTTGCAGTTAAAAAAAATATATTTTTTTTATTTAATTCAAAAAGAGTCCTAAGATCATATAACAAGACCTTTTGGTTGGACAGAATCCCCCAGAGTCTGGGGTTAAGGACTGTAAGCTATGCCCCAATGGCATATAGGGTATTTATGAAAGGGGTAGTTATGAGAACTTTAGAAGATGCTCGTTTGATTTGAAAAGTGTAGTTCAAATTCCCTTTTAAGAGTCAACCATAATGGAGAGAAACTAGCCGCCTCCCTGACATACTGTTTTCTCAAAATTCGTTCAATTAAGAATCTGAGATACCCATTTTGTTACCATTAGTCCAAAAATCATATAAGAACTTCTTTATGTTGGCCACAATCATATAGAACCCATGGGCAAGGGTTGTAAGTTATGCCCGCGGTATATAAGAGTAGTGTAGGCCCAGAAAATGCAGCCAGCATAGCAGGTCCCCTAGCAACCAGCAGGTGTTATTTATTCTGTTCCAGACGTTGGTGTTAATTATGTACACCCGTTTGTTACTTAATACTGGAAGTTTTTGTTTACATATAGAAATGTATTGAGGATGACGAATTTTCGCGCAACTTATTTTGCTAGAGCTCAAGGGGCCCGGAAGTTAATGAAGATGACGTTTTACGCACACGTGGGTGTTATTTTACCTTCAGCTGATTTTTCTTTTTTTTAAATATATTTTTCTTCAAGGCATTTGTTTCGAGATTTCTTTTCCTTCAATATAGTTTTCTCTTCGAGATTTTTCTTTAAGATCTTTTTTCTCAAGTATGTCGGTATTTCGATTATGTACCTGTAAAGTGGGTGCAACGAAATAGTTAGTTCATTACTTGTGCAATTTAAGCGCACGTGTTATTGTTTTTTCTTCAAGGCGCTTCATCAACGCATTTCCCAAACCGCTTACACAAGATCTATTTTGATCCCTAGCACCATTATAATCCGTCATCAAAAATTTTGCACGCTGTAGGAGTTGAATTTAAGATCAGAAATTTCCTCAACAGAACGGTGCCCTAGACACCTGAGCCAACTAGCAAATGTTCAGGGAAATAGATTCTATACATTGCATTGTTCCCGAGCACCAGCCATCTAGTGTTACATCATAGCTAATTGTTTATCTATACCAACCCCAAGGAAGTAATTCGAGCCAGCACTATTGAACTCTTATATAGGCTGTGATAGAAAGAAATAAAAGCTGTTTGCTTCAACTTTGCACGTAGGAACATATACTCAAGAAAAGAACAATTCTTAGGTTACAAATAATTCTGTTTTAAGTGGTACGTATATTCAACTTTTACATAGGATGCGATTAAGAGAAATAAAAGCAGTTTGCTTCACTTTGTATCTAAGAAAATATACTCTGAAAAGAGGTGCTTCTCAGGTTTCAAATAATTCTGTTCTAGGTGGTATGAATATTGAACTTTTATATAGGCTGTGATCAGAAGAAATAAAATGATTTACTTCCAATTTACAATTTAAGAAAATATACTCTGGACATTTCTCAGGTTTCAAATAAGTCTGTTTAAGTGGTATATATATTGAATTTTTATATAGGCCCTGATAGACATAATGACTACAGATGTAGGGTTGTCTACATAAATGCTGAAACATTTGCTGTAAGTAAACCTATGACATCAAAAATACAGTACTGCATAAAAACTGCAGCTTTTGATCGATAAATCTACATCCATTGAGGGTGAGGATGAGTATGGATTATTAGAGGTAAATTGAAGGGGGTACAAGACATGTGACTAATTCTATATTTTGTATATTTTTTTTTTTGTATTATTTTCTGGCAATTCCTCACCTGTGCCACTCTATGACCGCCTGTGGCACCCTCTGAAACACATTATCATTCCTAAAGCATTTTTAACCATTTTATTTCAAAAACAACCGTACAAACCGTTTACACTAAAATCAACCGTTTAAACGTAAGAGGAATATTTCCAATAGCGTTTCTTCTGATGACTCTTGGCACTCTCAGCTGAACCGTGGCATCCCAAGGCACCCATTACCATAAATTAACCGTTTCAAATGTTTGAATATCCTGATAGGTATTGTTTTTTACAGCGGGACTTAACATTTTATTATTAGATCGTGATACACTATGGCAATCTTAGGTCTGTACCACACTGTGACTGACCCGTAGTGACCTGTGACACAAGTTATCACTCTTAAAACATTTTCAGACATTTTCTTCATAAAAATCATGATTAAAATTCATTATTTGTTTTCGCAAGGCATCCTCCATTTAAAGCGCAGGAGAGGCTACTTCGGCTTGAAACAGCGAATTCTACTTCCACTGACAAAATAATCAAAAGCAGTAAAGCCTCCCTCGCCATTTTTCACCACAGTACCTATTGCAGGCAACATGGTGTCATAATCTTAGAAAGGTCAATCCATCAATTTGACATGGCAATTAAGAGTCTGAAGCAACTCGCCAGTAACAAATAAGTGGATGACACACGCATTTTCCTTTCCATGATTACGACAAAAGGGGTCATTTATTCTTGCTCAGTTTCTAGGTCTGTGTTTTTTGTTGTTGTTTTTTGGATTTGGTGGTATTTTCCCTTGCATTTTTGTAGTTACTGATGGATTACCTTTTTCAGGATTACGATGAAAGGGAGTCATTTATTGTTAAATTTAAGGTCTGTGTTTATTGTTGTTGTTTTCGCATTTGGTGGTTTTCTTGTGTTTTTCTAGTTATTGATGTATTGTCCTTTCCAGGATTACGATGAGGGGGAATTATTTATTGTTGCTCAGCTTCTAGGTCTAGGTTTGTTGTTGTTTCTTTCAGTTTTGGTGGTTTTCTTGCGTTTTTATAGCTATTGGTGGATTGTCTTTTCTAGGATTACCATGAAGAGGGTCAATTTTGCTCAGTTTCTAGATATGTGTCTGTTGTTGTTGTTTTCGGATTTGGTGGTCTTCTTGTGTTTTTATAGCTATTGATAGATTGTCCATTTATTCGTTTACTTTCTAGGTGTGTGTTTTTTTTCTGATTTGGTTGTTTTCTTGTGTTTTTATAATTATTGATGGATTGTCCTTTCCAAGATTGCAACGAGCGGGGTCATTTGTTGTTTCTCAATTTCAAAATCTGTGTTTGTTGTTGTTGTTTTCGGATTTGGTAGTTTTCTTGCTTTTTTTATAGTTATTCATGGATTGTCCTTTCTAGAATTACGAGTTCTTCAGTTTCTAAGTCTGAGGTTGTTGTTGTTCTTTTCGTAATTGGTTGTTTTCTTGAGTTTTTATAGCTATTGATGGATTTTGTTCTCAAGGACTACGACAAAAGGGGCCATTTATTGTTCCTCAGTTTTTAAGACTGTGTTTGCTGTTGCTGTTTTGGGATTCGGTGGTTTTCTTGCATTTTTGTAGTTATTGGTGGATTTTGCTCTCCAGGATTATGCCGAAACGGGGCCTTTTATTGTTGCTCAGTTTCTAAGTCTATGTTTGCTGTTGTTGTTTTTGGATCTGGTGGTTTTTTGTTTTTTACACATATTGATGGATGGTCCTTTGAAGGATGACGAATAAATTATTGTTCCTCAGTTTCTAAGTCCGTGTTCGCTGTTGTTGTTTTCGGATTTGGTGGTTTTCTTGAGTTTTGTAGTAATTGACAGATTTTGCTCTCCAGGATTACGCCAAGAGGGAGCCATTTGTTGTTGGTTAGTTTCTAAGTCGGTGTTTTTTTTTCGATTTGTTGGTTTTATTGTGTTTTATATATATATATATATATATATATATATATATATATATATATATATATATATATATATATATATATATATATATATATATATATATGTATATAAGTCTTGATTCGTTGCTGTTTTTTGGTGTAAGAAAAAATTCTGACACTAATGTGAGTTTAACAGCACTGAGCGTTATACAATGAATGGGAGTCCGAAGTGTGCCATTTGCGCAATTGTTAGCGGTCAGTCGGTTCAGGCTCTTAAATACCACGTCAAATAGATGGATTGCCCTTTACTATATTTGCCTGGAATAGGTACTGTGGTGAAAAATCGCGAGGGAGGCTTAGCTGCTTTTGATAATTTTTTGTCAGTGGAAGTAAAACTCGCTGTTTCAAGCCAAAGTAAATGGAGGATGCCTTGCGAAAAAAGTAATGAATTTAAAACATGATCTTTTTAACAATAAAATAACTGAAAATGTCTTAGGAATAATAATGTGTGCCAGAGGGTACTTTGAGTCAATCACAGTATGGTGCAGACCTAGAATTGCCTTGGTGTATCTCGATCTAAGAATTAACAGTGAACTTGAGTTCACTGTCAGAGTTCAAAGAGTGAAGAGCTAAACCAGTTTTCAATTGAATTAGATATAGTCCTTGCTAAAAATTTGATGAACTTGAGTGAATAACCAAACACATATTACAAATGTGAGTACTTTTGGGATGGCAAATTGGAACATTTTGTGGTTGAAATTTGTTACCTTTAGTGCCCCCCCCCCACTGTGACTGAAGATCGTAAAATGGCAAAATACAAACCGTTCGATCTTGTCCTAGCTTCATTTCAGGGATACCCCTTATGGCCGTCAGTAATTATTTAAACCACCAAAGAGCAGAAAAATCAAGCTAGATATCTAGTCTTTTGCTATGGTACACTCTGAGCATAATATAGCTGAATTACATATCCGCAACTGGAATGACCAAGGGGAAATCCAGCCTAGCACCATTAAATCCAACTTCTGCAGCAGCATCAGCTTTTAAAAAAAATAATAAATGAAACTCAAGAGGAACTAGTAGACACTAAGTCTAACCTAATGAATGATATTTCTCGTGTCGTATCAAATACAATGAAAGATCGCTGAGCTTCGGAAATTATCAGTGAAGAAGATATTGTGAACGAAGTTTGTAATTCGATTTCCCTTGAATATAATGCCAAATTTGAAAAAACTGAAACAACCCTTCAAAAACTTTATAATGCAGTGAACTTGCTTGAAAACAAAATTTCTAAATTAGAAGACAGGTTTGACCAACTAGAGCAGGACATTTTACTTGATACTCTTATTTTCTATGGTGCGAAACCAAACCCCAACGTGGAACTGAGCGAAAACCCTAATGGAGTGATAACACAAATAATGGACTTGCAAGATATCAAAAAAATTGGATCTCTGAAAGGCTAACCGATTCCGTGTGGCTGCAACTCAAGCTGAGAATTAAATAAAAAAAAAAACTAATTTTTTTAGCTGAAAGTAAGGAGCGACATTAAAACTTAAAACGAACAGAAATTACTCCGTATATGAAATGGGTTGTCCCTCCGCAATCGCTCGCTCTTTTTGCTATAGCTTTTAATTGTTTTAAAAAGTAGAATTGTGGCAAAGAGTCAAACTTTAGCGTAAAGAGCGAAGGATTGCGGAGGGGACAACCCATTTCATATACGGAGTAATTTCTGTTCGTTTTAAGTTTTAATGTCGCTCCTTACTTTCAGCTAAAAAAATTAGTTTTTTTTGTTAATTTCTGAACGTTTTTGAATTAATGCATGTTTGGTTTTGGCTCTCCGCACATAAATTATTAAAATGAAATTTGTGTATTAATTCTTTTTTTGGCTAAATGGCTTTCTCTTAGATTTGATCAGACGATTTTGAGAAATAAAGGGTGGAGAAGGAGGCCTAGCTGCCCTCCAATTTTTCGGTTACTTAAAAAGGCAACTAGAACTTTTAATTTTTAACGAACATTTTTATTAGTAAAAAATATACGTATCTTAAGAATTAACTTACGTAACAAACTTTCATAACCTTATATTTTTATTATGAATACGAGGGGGTTTGTTCCCTCGTTAATACCTCGCTCTTTACACTAAATCATAAGTTTTGTCCCAATTCTTTAAGAATGACCCCTGAATCAGAAAGGCCGTAGAATAAATAGTTGAAATTACTAAAATTAATATAGCATAAAGAGCAAGGTATTTATCTCCTCCTAAATACCTTGCTCTTTATGCTAAAGTATTTTTAGAACCCCTCATATGCTTAATAATCTCTTTTCGTTTTAAGTTTCAATGCTACTTCTTCCTTTCATTTGAAAAAACGTTTTCATGTTTATTTTTCATTGTTTTCTTATAGTAATGCTAGAGAATCCTGCGCCCTTTTCATTGAATTTTTCTTCCCCCATGACAGATTCCTCCAAGGAAAGATCCTCTAACATAGCCCCCTCTCCTCAGCACCACCCCCAAACAAAATAAAATCCTGAAAACGTCTGTACACTTCCCAATAACCATTACTATATGTAAACACTGGTCAAAGTTTGTAACTTGCAGCCCCTCCCCCAGGGATTGTGGGGGAGTAAGTCATCCCCAAAGACATAGTTATCATGGTTTCCAACTATGCTGAACAAAATGGTTATCTTAAAATTTTGATCCGTTGACTTTTTGAAAAAAATGAGCGTGGGAGGGGGCCTAGATGCCCTTCAATTTTTTTGGTCACTTAAAAAGGGCACTAGAACTTTTCATTTCCATTAGAATGAGCCCTCTTGGGGCATTCTAGGACCACTGGGTCGATACGATGACCCCTGGGGAAAAAAATAAAAAATAAACACGCACCCGTGATTTGTCTTCTGGCAAAAAATACAAAATTCCATATTTTTGTAGATAGGAGCTTGAAACTTCCACAGTAGGGTTCTCTGATACGCTGAATCTGATGATGTCATTTTCGTTAAGATCCTACGACCTTTAAGGGGTGTTTCCCCCTATTTTCCTAAATAAGGCAAATTTTCTCAGGCTCGTAACTTTTGATGGGTAAGACTAAACTTGATGAAACTTATATATTGAAAATCAGCATTAAAATGTAATTCTTTTGATGTAGCTATTGATATCAAAATTCATTTTTTTTTAGTTTTGGTTACTATTGAGCCGGGTTGCTCCTTACTACAACTTTGTTACCTGTTTGATTGATGTGAAAATAGCTCCAGTTCTGGTAAAATTTCAAGCTTAGATACTGCTTTTAAAGTGTTTGCAGTAAAAAGTAAGTTGGCAAAAACAGGTGTATTTGTTCTAGAAAACCTAACTAAAAAGCGTCAGGATCTATTAAACGCGGCTCGTAGCACCTTTGGCCCAATAAGTGGTTGGTCTGATTATGGACAAGTTCTAGCCTAAATTCTGGGTGAAACTCGCATACGCAAAATAAATTATTTGCATGAATGTATTAGTATTTTACTGGTTAATAAATTCTTGACGCGTCTGCTTTCCTCGGGTCATTTTATTTTACAATTTCTTTTTCATTTCGTTTCATTTTTTTTCATGTTCATGGTTCATTCCGATAATACCTGGTGTGTTATTAATTATTTATGTGTTTGTAATCCTTTGACAGGCTTTCATCTGTAATAGATTTAGGTACAGATTTCTTTTTGTTCATCTGGTGATTTAAATGGACTCCAAGTAACACCTGCTTTTTTCAATATTTTTAAAGTCGTGAGATACGCCTTTGCGAGCTTGAAAATAATCCTTTTGACCTAATTAGAATTGTAAATAATTCTGTGGGTCAGGTTAATCAAAACCTGATTAATGTAAACCCTGTTTGTAATAGTAAATATGTTTCGGATTTGGGGGGAGAGGAGGTTACCAAAGGAAGTTATTCTCTGACTGCACTTCAGCTTAACATTCAGGGTCTTTCCTCGTCAATAGATAATTTAAGACAAATTGTTTCGGATGGACAGCCTGATGTTGTTGGTTTGTGCGAGACATTTTTGGATTCTGGCAATGAAATGCTATTGGATATCCATGGCTACAAAATGGAACATATAAACTGCTGCAAGAAGGCTAAAGGAGGGCTTGCCATGTATATATCTATTAATTTGCATTATTGCTTGCGGGATGACTTATCAAGGAATTTTGAAGGTATCTTTTAGTCACAATTTATAGAAATTAGAGTTAATGGTATTGATCTAATCATAGGCAATATTTATCGTTCTCTGAAATCTTGAGGAAATACTTGACATAATATTGAAACGTCCGTGTCAGTTAATCGTAATGAGTGACTTTAATATAAATTTGATGGATTCAAATTCTTCGGATTAAGTAGATTTTCTTTCAACAATCCTTGCCGCAGGAACTCCACCAACTACACCCATCCCCACACGAGTAACTAATGTTACAGCTTCTTTGATTGACAATATCTTCTCTACGCTTAGCTTGAAGGTAAACTCAATTTTAGTTGCTAATATCTCTGATCATTTTCCAATACATTCTCGGTTCAGCTTTAATCGGGGAAAGAATAACCGGGCTCAAGTGTTTGATTCCTATTCTATTAGGTTTGGTGAGAATGAGTTATCTCTTCTTGGTTCTAAATTAGCAAAAAATTCGTGAAGCTTATTTGATAATGATAAGGATTTTTCTTGTTTATTTGAGTCGTTTTATGGAACCATAAAGAGGCTATTCTTAGCATTTGTAAAGTACCACCTTCTAATCGCAGGTCTAAAAGGATTGTTCCTCTAAACCCATGGACGACATGTGGACTTCTCAAAAGCTGGAGAAGGAAAAATAATCTCTGGAGGTCGCATGACTTGCTTTTCTAGAGATCACGGGCCACTAGTCGAGTAGGAAATCCCCCGGATGTGACTAAGGATGACGTATTGCGCACAGTTGGGTGTAAGGTAATAATTATGTAAATTTAAACACAAGTGTTATTTTACGCTTTTTTCTTCCTCGGGATTTCTTTTTTCTTCAAGATTTTTTTTTGAGACTTTTTTTGATAGAACTTACACAAAACATGTTTTAATTTGGGGACCTTTATAATCTGTCATAAAATACTTTTGTCCGTTGTAAGAATTGAGCGCAAGAACAGAGATATCCCCAACGGAATGGTGCCAAAGGCAACTGAGCCAACAAACAATTGATGTCATTATGTTCTATGAAAAAGATTCTATGAAATGGACTTCTTGATATTAATGACATATTCTCCCTTTCTCCGCAAGCTAGGATTCACGTGTTTCTTATCCCTGGAAATAATTCCCATGGAAGGGGAGGTTTCCACATAATAGTTAATTGTTTACCTATGCAAAGCCTCTAGCAACCAGTTCCATCCAGCGTTCTCTTACAACCACCTAATGTTATTGACTATTGAACTATTGTACACACACGTGGTTGCTATATAACAGCTTAGGGAATATTATCAGAGCGTCAACATTATAAATATTGATATTTGTTCTTAGCGTATTTTTAGTATTGGATATTTTATTCTGTTGGAAGCTGAATGTTCTAGCAGTAGTGAAATGAAAGCAAGAGTATTCATATGGTTAGAATACAGTACTCCTTCATATACGACCGATAGTCTGTCTTTTTCTCTTCGCTAAAAAGAATTTTGAGTTACATTAGAGACAATATTAAACGGTTTTACCTAGTGACTACGCATGTACTTAGGCTACAAGACATTTTAAATGCAACAGTGAAATATATCGAACACTCATCGTGGAAGAAGAAATCTAAAAGACGAAGACAAAGACTTCTATCGTACATATAGATAATTTAATAAGAAATTTACAAACAATTTTTAATTACTTTGTACTTAGGGCATTGAAATCAATATTCTGCAGGTAGGAAAGGGTATTTTCCCCTATGAAGTCATTGAATCGAAGTTTGCCTACATAACTGTTCGGAAATTAACTGTAAGTATAAACAGGACATCAAAAAAATAGTACTGCATAATAACCGCAGCTTTCGATCGATAAATCTAGATACATTGAGGAGAGATGTATCTAGATACATTATGATTAGGCATAAATTTAAGAGGACATGACATGTAACTAAATTCGATGATTTGTTCTTTTTTTTGTATTATTTTCTGGCAATTCCCGACCTATCCCACTCTGTGATTGGCTCGTGGCACTGTCTGGCGCATATTATGATCTTTAAAGCATTTAAATATCTTTGAGAATCCTGACAGATATTTTCTATTTATACAGCGGGGCTTACCATTTATTCCTAAAGCATTTTCAGACATTTTCTTGACATAAATCTGAAGTTGATTTTCCTTTTGGCTGTTGAGTAAATGGGAGTATGTTTTAGGGTCCCAGATTAAAAAATCAATAATAGGGCGGAGCTAAGGGGGAGGTCAAGTTGTCAACTAGATTTTGAGTCTATATTTTTACAAACAGATTATCTGTGTCAATATAACAGAGGTTTGTTTGTTTTTCACTGTTGACAGAGGAATGGAATATCACTGAACGATTCCAGGAAAAAGAATTCATTTCTTTTTTGAATTTGGATGGATTCCTGCTCCAGCTGCAATATTTCTTATAAAGAGAACAATTCTTTTTTACCTAAAAATCAAATAATTTTTTCTAATATTATTTTACAAGATCTGAAATTCAAATATTTTGCCATGCATGATAGTTGACTTAAATCTGTAGCAGTGTTACATCTGGTTCTTTTTCTTTTCTGCTCAACTGATTTTCCAAAGATGATATTATTGAAAAGTTTAATGATCTCTCTTTTAGTCTTTAAGGATGTTTAGCTCTTTTCTCCGTAAAAAGTTCAATGTAACGCTGTTTGAATAGAAGAAACTTGTTTGAAGTGGACAACCTTGTAGTTTGTGTCAACTTAAAAATCATTATTAAGGATCCATTTCAAGTTTAAATGAATTGAAATATTTCTTTTTTTTAAGCTTAAGCAAGTGCGTAAGTTTTCACAAGATATTCAAGAAAATGTTTCCTCTTTTTCCCGTCTTTGAGTAAAAGGAGACAAATCCTCGAATCGGCCAAAAATGGGTAGGGAAGATCTTTATTATAGAGACAGAGAGAGAGTACTAAAGCCTCAATGACTACTACAAAATAGCCAAATTATATTGTAGTTTTGAAATCAGGGTGTATAGCTAAAAACTTATGATCCCCCATGGGAGTACGGAACAAGGACATGTATTTTGTGCAAAGGACATTTGCGCCTAGACAGCGTCCCTTGGTTGGATTTGCTTTATCTCCAGGGTTATACTCTACATATCTATCATTGCAGAAAAACTAACATATATTTAAAGTACATAAAAAAAATATTTTTGTCTGTAATTAATTCGAGTTGCTTGGTTGCATCATTTTTAACATTATGTCATATGCGAGGGAGGGCGTGCTCAAGGAATAGTTTGGATCGAGTTTACAAAGATCAAGAACCTTAGCGACAAACTCCCTAGATATATATGGTAAATTAAATGCATCAAAGAAAATATACAATGATGTTTAATCTTTTAAATTCTTACAGCTAATTTTTTTTCAAAAATTTATGTGCAAAATCATAGCACTTATCAGAGATTGCTTCTCGGACCCTTTCGTTATAAAAGGTTTGCTTTGAATGTATTGAATTTTTCTTAAACCTCTCAAAACTGTTTAGGTAGGAGCATGAAAAACGTCTTTGCGTGGAAAAAAAAATATACTTCATCTGAAGGAAATTTTTGTCTAAATACTAGAAAGCTTAAGGGATCTTCTTTTCGCTGTGTTTTCTAAAGATTCTTAAGATTTTAAAGACTTTTAAGGGTAAGAAATTAAAGGCATAAGAAAATGCAAGGTATGTATTCTATTTTGATAATTCTCTAAAGAAACCTTTACAAACATATATTTCTAATAGGTTTTTTCAATTGGTATAAACTCAAAATTTATGTCCCAAATCTATAAAAACCGTAACAAAAGATTTTTCATGTTATAGGAAAGATTTCGAAAGCTGATAGATACATCAAGTTTACACTGTGGCACCGAAATACAAACACCGTTAGCTAAGCATTTGAAACTCCCTGAAATATGGCAATGATCTTGTAAAGAATGCTTCCAAATAGCTTTGTGTTATTTTCAAGAGTTTTTTTTACATATGTAGCATATTTTACTGCCTAGTTTCTCTTTATCAGCTTTTGTTATAATCATCTCTTTGTTTGTATCATATATTTCATATAAACAAACTTTTGTGCCCTTTAAAAGTTCTATTAGCCCTTCAATATGCCAAGAAAGTCCTGGATGTCCCGAGTATTTGACCAATTCCCTATTTGCCTTGACTAACGAAGATTTGAAAGCTGTAAGGATGCGCTGTCCTAAATATTCCCCTGTCTCTTTATTTATTGATTCAAAATCAGCGGAAATTTTATATTCTATTGGAATTATGTACGAATAATTATTCAATTCTAGTGTTGTTTTATCTTCTGATAAAGTTTCTATTACATGAAGCCCGTGGATAGGGGCAGGATATTGTAAGTAATCCCTCAATGCTATTCAGTGTCAGACAATGAGCACAAATAAATTTACAACCATTTTTTACACGTGGAATGAATCTCCCAAGATCTACTTTTGAAAAGATTTGTTCGTATTTGTCATTTTCTAAATATAATAAAAATGCATAATATTTCACGTTAACTTTAGACGATGCTCGTATTGGTCATAATTTTATGAAATAGTATCGTAGGCAGGGCAATAGTGCTATCTAAGTAAACAGTGATGTGAGTGCAATGTGTTATTTATCTTTTTATTTGTTGATAATTAACAAAATAGGTATTTAGGTATTTGAGGATGACAGCCCCCCTTCTGCCCTCAAAGCAAGGTTTTTAAGTTATGCCCTGGGGGCGTTTAAAGTTTATATAGAAATGGTGATCTCATAAACTTTATAGGGGGCTCATTATATTGCTAATTAGAAGCTTTAGTGCCCTTTATGTGATTAAGAGTGATGAGAGTGTAGATACCTCCCAAACCTTGTATTTTCCCGAAACGCATCTGATAGAAACTTTGAGGTGGCCATTTGTTGTCGTAGGGACTTTCGAAGTCCCCGAAGTCTCATTCGAATGGAAATTGAAAGGGCTAGTACCCTTTTTAATAGTTGAAAGAGATTGGAGGGCAACTAACCCCCTTTCTATCTTCATCATTTTCCCAAATACATCCAATCAAAATTCAGAGATTGCCACTTTGTTTCACGTAAAAGAAAGGTTGGGAAATTATGTCTTTAAGAAAGAAAACCACCACAGAGCAACCACATGAAGGAAAGGATTCTAAGTTATGTCCTGGGGGCATATAAGTTATATAGAGAAACACTGATAGTAGAAACTTCGGAAGGGGGTCAGTGGACTGGTAATCAGAAGTCCTAGCACTTTTTTTAAGATCCAGAGTCTCCGGAGGGTTGATACCCCTCCCTGTCCCAACGTCATATTTTCCTTAAATTCGTGAGATAGAAGTTACAAGAAGTTCCAGATCGCTCCTGCACGAGCGATTTGTCGTCTTAAAAACTTCGAAAAGAGCTTCGAAACTGAAAGGGTTAGTGCCTTTTTAATAGTTGAAAGTTATTGGAGAGCAACTAACCCCCCTTCCACACCCACAATTTCCCCTAACACATTTGATCAAAATTTTGAGCATTTTGTTCAACGTAATTCAAAGGTCTAGAAATTATGTCTTTAAGGATGACAACCACCTCCACAGCCCTCAGAGCAAGGGTTGTTAGTTATACCCTCGAAGTATATAAGGTTTATATAGATAGAGAGTTTATATCAACTTCAGAGGGGGCTCATTGGATTGATAATCAGAAAAGTATCCTAGCATTGGGAGTGATCAAGGAACAAATACCCCTCCCAAAACCTCGTATTTTTCTGACATGCATCTGATAGAAATTTTCGATGGCCATTTGCTGTGGTAGAAACTGAAAAAGGCTCACTCAATTGGAAGTAAAGAGGGCTAGTACCCTTTTTATTAGTTAAAGTTGATGGGAGGGCAACAACCCCCCCCCCCTCCCCCCAGCCCTTCAATTCCCAAAATAATCCAATCAATTTTGGAGATAGTAATTTTTTTTAGCGTAGTTGAAAGGTTTGGAAGTTATGTCTTTGACAACCCCCATACCTTCTCAAGACCAGAACGAAATCTGCAATTGACGGAAAGAAAATGACTTTGTATTGTCAGTTTAGTATGCATGTAGTGATATGTATTAGTTAAATTCTTAATAAAATTTTTTTTTAGTAAAATTAAAAAAGCTATAAGATTTTAAACGTATTTTTTCGTTTAATGAAGGACTAGAATGGTTTTTGAGTCTTGAACGGGGAAGTGAACGCAAAAAAAGATATTAAAAAAAAAAGACGAGACAAGATTAGTTGGTTGTAAAATAAGATTAAAAACTGATCATTATGTATTAAGCCATTTTAGCTATTATAGCGAGGGTATGAATCCTAGTGTGCCCGATTATTTTGTTTGGAAGACATCCAGCCTCCCCAAAGAAAGACACCCAGGAAGACACAAAGGAAGACATCCAGCCTCCCTTCACAATCCTATCATTCCCCAAAACACATCCAATCAGGATTTTAAGAGAACTATTTTGTTCAGTATTATTGAAAAATCCAGTAATTATGTCTTTGGGAATGTCAACCTCCTCGCATTTTCTTAACTTACATTATTGAGATAGACCTTTAATGGTAAGTTGTGCGGGATCTTGAACTAACCAAAAGGCAATATATGTATACTTTCGATATTGTGACAACAGTTAATGTAACTAATGACACAAAAGCTATTAACATGAAACCCTTAAGGAGGGCTTAAGAGTTTCAATTAAAGGAATAAATTGTAACCTATGCATGCAGGTTTTCAAAAGGACATATAAGGAATATCGCAGGCTTCACTACTCTATAATAGCAAGAATTGTAATTCAAACTTATAAAGGAGGTAGTCCAATTAAAAATGAAAAGTAAGAGATCGGATGGAACAAGCCCTTCTCTTAAGCCCATTGATTTTCCGAACGCATCTAGTCAAAACTTTGAGACAGCCATTTTGTTCAGCATAGTAGAACAGTCCAGCAACTATGCCTTTAGGAATATTAGGCATGTCAATCCACCATAATTATTAGTTAGCCCACTATGCATTAAAACTAGATTTTTTTTTAAATTGAAACAAAAAGGAATTATGTTTATGGTTGCCAATAAGACACCTCAGCAGTATATCGATAACGACTGGGGGTATTTAGTTGATTCTTTTGGGTATACTACTACTTTCTTCATAAAACTTAAATAAATAAAGAGTGTAAGTACATCTAGGTTTTAAAAGAGCATAGATAGAATTTTTCAGGAGTGATATTAAGTTTTATTTTTCAGGTCAACTTCAGAAACTATAAAATCAAGTGAAAAAATACTGCGTCTTAGGAATAAAAATTGCTATAAAAAAAAAAGTACCTCCAACATGCAAATAGTAACCCATACTATGGAATCTTACAGAAACAAAACTGAAAAGTCATAAAATATTATTTTCTCCGTGAAAAAAATTATTTCAATAAAAAAGCGAATGGAAATTAATTTAAAAGACTTTTTCTACTAAAGAAGTTTTTCAAAGAAAATTAAGAGCTCAATTAAGCCAAGAATAAGCAAAAATAAAGTCACAATCCACAGTCATTTTTTTCTTCCTTTGTGGTTTTAATAGTATGTTATTTACTAAAGTTAAAAAAGATCTTAAGTCGTCTTAAATGTTGGGAACTGCATGACTCTGCGAGTAGGATGTAGCTGGCTTTGCATGAGAGTTCTTGCATAATTTAGGTTTAAACAATGTGTAGCAAAGCAGAGATCAGCTGGTTTTGCACCAACACTGCTGAAGCAAAGTGAATGGAAAGATACTTAAGGGAATGCTTAGCAAAAAGGAAGCACGAATAAGCCTGTGATTAGAAAAACAAGTGATAGCGGGAATTGCAGTAGCCAAAGCAAAAGACACCGAACAAACGAGATCAAGAATCATATTGAATAATTGGGTACACTAAAATCCCTCGCTATAATAGCTAAAATGGCTGTAATACATTATTTTCAGTGATTATATTTATTTTAGAAAAAAACTTATTCTGTCTTGACTTAAAAAAAAAATCTGTTGTGCGGTCACTTCCCCGTTGAAGACTCAAAAGCCATTCTAGTCCTTCCATCCTTTGAAATTTAACGTAGTTAACAAGACTCAAATAATCTTCCAAGCATAAGACTACCACAAATCGCTATCAATAAACAAATGAAACTCAAAACGAGCAGAAACTACAAAAAAAAAATCCGAGTCAAAAACACAACACGAGTAAAAATTAACATGAGCAGGGCTGATAACTCCCATGCCTTCTCGAGACAGAAGATAATTTTTGCTTTAATGAAAACAAAATTCGTTTAAGACGGCTAATTCAATTTAGTCTCAATTTTTTGTTTGCAGTTTTCATTGTTTTAAATCTTGGCAAGTGTTGACTCTTGTTTACTTTTTTAATTCGACTGTTTTATTTTAGATTTGCTCTGTACTTAAACCCATGAAATCATCAGAGTAAATTCCAATTGCGAAAGTATTTGTTCTAGATAAAAATACAGTACTAAACTGTGTCTTCTAGTAGTTGCCAAATCAAACTCTCGAAATGGTTTCAATGCTTCTTTACTTGTTTGCTTTTCTCAGCTTTGCCTGGGCACGTATGTTGATATTTTATTATTTTATTTTGTTTACTTTTCCGTACGCATTAACACTATCACTGGAACTGTCCTCAGTATTTTATTAATTTGCTATACTTTCTTTTTACTCCTGCAACCGATTTTCTAATTTTGATGAACTCTTCCGATGTGTTAATTTTCACAATTTGTTCGGAATCTTCTTTTTGACCAAAATTGTGGATTGTTTCCTTACGATGATTGATAATATTCATAACAGTTTGAATATTCTTAAAACTAAAAGAACACCTTTTATGAAAAAAAATCTCTATTTTGAATAGATTATAGATAATAAGGTTCTTGAAACTGAATTCAAATGGAATATTGTTTGAGTAATTCAAAGAAATTCACTAGAACAACAAATCCTTGCCTCTTGCTGATTCTTCTATTACAAGATACTTGAATTCAAGTTTGTGACGTGATAAAGAAATTTTATCGAAGGTGCTTGGTATGTTACTTCCAGAATTATACATGCTTCTTAATTTTTTCAAGAGATCTACTGAATGTTCTATGTCAAATTCCTTAATAGTGTTGTATACATTCAAATTAGATATCTCAGCTTCATTGTAGAAAAGGTCCAACACCAAGGGTGAAAATATTATTTTTCCAAAATAGATTAACGTTGTACAATTGATAACTTCTTTAGAATCTTCTCTCAATAGATGCAGTGTTTTTGTGGCCACTTGAAGTCAACACGTCTATACACACTATGCTTCTATCCCAATCTAATCAAGTCAACCTTCTTTATACTCTCCTGGAGAGTTCAAATTTCACGTAAATTTTTTCTTATGACATCCTCTCGTCACAGCAAGGGATGACCTGCCTTTCGTCCAGCCCTAGACAATTTGCCACCAAGGAAATTCTTTGGCAATCAGTCTTATTTCATCTACAGAATGTACCTTATCTCTCTCACCCTTTCTATTATTATATAGCCCAAGTAATTCGTATCTGACCACACTTTGGGAACACACCTTTTTAGAGCGCACCTTTGACGAGCCATTGAGATTGAAATTGGGAAATCCACCCTGATGGTATTGTTTTGCTAGACCTCGATCCATGAGCACAAATCGAATAAGCAACGTATTCAACATGGATCTGTACACGTCCGAATATAAATCCTATAGCATAGCCTCGAATTTCATTGAACAAATTCAAAGTGTTAACGATGCTCTTAACATTGCTAATAGTAAATAATTCATCGTCTGAAGGAAAATTTTACCCTTTTATTAGAAAATTTAAGGGATCTTTTTTTCGCTGTGTTTTCTGAGGATTTTTTAAGATTCTAAAGACTATTAAGGGTTAGAGATTAAAGGTATAAAAATTTCACGGTATATTTTCTATTTTGATAATTCTTTAAAGAAACCCTTAAGGAAATATATATCTCACGGGTTTTGGAAATTGGTATAAACTCAAAATTTATATTCCCAATCCATAAAAACCCTAAGAAAAATGTTTGATGTCCAAAGAAATATTTTGAAAGTCGATAGATACACAAAGTTTACTCCCTAACACCGAATTACAGACACCGTGAGCCAAGCCTCTGAAACTTCTTGAAATATGCCAATGATCTTGTACCGAACGATTCCAAATAGTTGTTGAGTTATTTTTAAGAGTTTTTTTTTACATATCAAGTATATTTTACGGTCTAGTTTCTCTTTATAAGCTTTTGTTATAATCATCTCTTTGTTTGTATTAGATAAAAAAAACAAGTTTTTTTATTAAATGAAAGTAAGGAGCGACATTAAAACTAAACACGAACAGAAATTACTCCGTATATGAAAGGGGGCTTTTCCTCCTCAACGCCTCGCTCTTTACGCTAAAGTTTGACTCTTCCTCTTATTTCTACCTCTTAAAACAGTAAAAAACTTAACCTTAAAGAGCGGGGCGTTGAGGAGGAAAAGCCCCTTTCATATACGGAGTAATTTCTGTTCATTTTAAGTTTTAATGTCGCTCCTTACTTTCATTTAAAAAAACTTTTTTTTATTTAATTTCTGGACGTTTTTTAATTAATGCATGTTTTGATCTTGGCTCTCCGCACTTAAATAATTAAAACGAAATTTGCATATTAATTTTTTTTTTTTTGGCTAAATGGCTTTTTCATAGTTTTAATCGGAAGTTTTTGAGAAAAAAGGAGCGAGGGAGGAAGTCTAGTTGCCTTCCAATTTTTTGATTACTGAAAAAGGCAACTAGAACTTTTAATTTTTTACAAACATTTTCATTAATAAAAATATACGTAATTAAACAAATTAACTTACGTAACGAGCTTCTATATTCGTATGTTTTAATTGTGTATCTGAAAGGGTCCACCCCTCGTCGATACCTCGCTCTTTACACTAAAGCTTAAATTCTATCCCAGTTCCTTAAGAATGACCCTTGAACCACAAAGGCTGTAGAATAAATAGTTGAAGTTACTAAAAATAATTTAGCGTAAAGAGTGAGGTAAAGAAAGAGGAGATACGCCCCTCACATGCGTAATAATTTCTGCTGTTTTAAGTTTTAATGCTGCTCCTCACTTTCAGTAGAAAAAACTTTTCATATTTATTTTTTCATTGTTTTTTTTTAATAATGCTAAAAATTCCTGCGCCCCCTTCATTGAAAGTCTCTTCCCAATTGAGAAGTTTTTCCATGGATGGATCTTCCCACGTAACCCCCCCCCCCCACCTCAACTCTCCCTCCCAAACCAAAAAAATCCCCCTGAAAACGTCCGTACACTTCCCAGTAGCCATTACTATATGTAAACAAAGGTCAAAGTTTGTAGCTTGCAACCCCTCCCGCGGGGACTGCGGGGGAAAAACTCGTCCCCAAAGACATAGTTATTAGGTTTTTCGATTATGGTGAATATAATGACTATCTCAGAATTTTGATCTAGTGACTTTGGGGAAAAATGAGCTTGGGAGGGGGCCTAGGTACCCTTCAATTTTTGGGTCATTTAAAAAGGGCACTAGAACTTTTCACTTCCGTTAGAATGAGCCCTCTCGTGACATTCTAGGAACACTGGGTCGATGCGATCAGCCCTGGGAAAAAAACAAAGAAAAAAACAAACAAAAAATAAATAAACATGCATCCGTGATTTGTCTTCTGGCAAAAAATGCGAAATTCCACATTATTCTTGATAGGAGCTTGAGACTTCTACAATAAGAATCTCTGATACGCTGAATCTGATGGTTTGATTTTTGTCAATATTGTATAACTTTTATAGGGTGTTTTCCCCTATTTTCTAAAATAAGGCAAATTTTCTCAGGCTCGTAACTTTTGATAGGTAAGACTAGTCTTGATGAAAGTTATATATTAAAAATCAGCATTAAAATGCGATTTTTTTGTAAATAATGGTATCAAAATTCCATTTTTTAGAGTTTCGGTTATTATTGAGCCGGGTCGCTCCTTACTACAGTTCGTTACGACGAACTGTTTGATCATGTATTCCATATAAACAAACTTTTGCGTCCTTTAAAAGTTCTCTTAGTTCTTCAATATTCCAAGAAGATCCTAGATGTCCTGAATAGTTGACTAATTCCCTATTTGCCTTGATTATAGAAGATCTGAAAGCTGTCAGCTTGTGCTACCCTAAATATTCCCCTGTCTCTTCATTTATTAAATAAAAAGAACTAGTTTTTTTTTAACTGAAAGTGAGGAGCGACAATAAAACCTAAAACAAACAGAAATTACTCCATGTATGAAATGGGCAGTTCCCTTCTCAACGCCCCGCTCTTTCCGCTAAAGTTTGACTCTTTCTCTCAATTCTACTTTATTAAACAGTAAAATACTTCAGCGTAAAGAACGGGGTGTTGAGAAGGGAGCTGTTCCTTTTAAGTTTTAATGTCGCTCCCTACTTTCAGTTAAAAAAAACTAGTTTTTATATTTAATTTCTGAACGTTTTTGAATTAATGCATGTTTGTTTTTTGCTCTCCTCACATAAATTATTAAAATGAAATTTGCATATTAATTCTTTTTTTGGTTAACTGGCTCTCTCTTTGTTTTGATCAGACGATTTTTAGCAAAAAGGGGTGGGGAAGGAGGCCTAGTTGCCCTCCAATTTTTTGGTTACTTAAAAAGGCAACTAGAACTTTTGATTTTCAACGAACGTTTTTATTAGTAAAAAATATACGTAGCTTAAGAATTAGCTTACGTAACGAAATTCTATATTCGTATATTTTTGTTACGTATATGAGGGGGCTAGTCCCCTCGTTAATGCCTCGTTCTTTACACTAAAGCTTAAATTTTGTCCCAATTCCTTAAGAATGGACCCCTGAATCAGAAAGGCCGTAGAATAAATAGTTAAAATTACTAAAAATATTTTAGCGTAAAAAGCGAGGTATTTAGGAGGACATATTCCTCCAAGGAAAGATCCTCCCAAATAGCCCCCTACCTTCAACCCCCCCCCCCCCCAAACCAAAAAACCTAAAATGTCTATACACTTCCCAATAAGCATTACCGTATGTAAACACTGGTCAAAATTTGTAACTTGCAGCCCCTCCCCCGGGAACTCTGGGGGAGTAAGTCTTCCCCAAAGACACAGTTATCATTGTTTTTTACTATGATGAACAAAATGGCTATCTCAAAATTTTGATCCGTTGACCTTAGAAAAAATGAACGTGGGAGGGGGGCCTAGGTGCCCTCCAGTTTTATTAGTCACTTAAAAATGGCACTAGAACTTTTCATTTTGGTTAGAATGAGCCCTCTTTTGCCATTCTAGGACCTTTTGGTCGATTCGATGACCCCTGGGAAAAAAAATAAATAAACACACACCCGTGATCGGTATTCTGGCAAAAATTATGAAGTTCCACATTTTTGTAGATAGGAGCTTGAAACTTTTACAATAGGGTTCTCTGATACGCTGAATGCGACGGTGTGATTCTCGTTAAGATTCTATGACTTTTAGGGGGTATTCTCCCCTATTTTCCAAAATAAGGCAAATTTTCTCAGGCTCGTAAATTTTGATGAGTATGACTAAATTTGATGAAACTTATATATTTAAAATAAGCATAAAAATAGGATTCCTTTTATGTATCTTTTAGAATCAAGTTTCCGTTTTTTAGAGTTTCCTTTACTATTGAGCCGGGTCGCTCCTTGTGCAGTTCGTTACCACGAACTGTGTAATGTATTCAAAATCTGCGGAAATTTTATATTCTATTGGAATTCTGTACGAATATTTATTAAACTCTAGTGTTGCTTTATCTTTTAATAAATTTTCAATCACCTGAAGCCCTTGGGTTGGGGCAAAATATTGTAAGGAATCCCTTAGTGCCTCCTCGCTACTATTCGGTGCCCGGCAATGAACGCAAAGAAATTTACAACCATCTTTTACACGTGGAATGATTCTCCTAAGATTTACTATTGAAAAGATTTGTTCATAATTATCATTTTCTACATATAATAAAATGCATAATATTTCATGTTCACCTGAGACGGTGCTCGTATTGGGCATGATTTTTTCCAATAGTATCATAGGCCGTGCAATAACGCTATCTAAGTAAAGAGAGATGTGGGTGCAATGTATTATTTATTTATTTTTGGTTTGCGTTTTTTTGGTTTTATACCAGGGAACTTTGTATCGAAGGAGTTGCCGTAGAAGCTTCAAAAAGGGCTAATTCAATAGGAGATTGAAAGGGCTAGTGCCCTTTTAATAGTCGAGAGTAATGGGGGGATAACTACCCCTCGCCCATGTCCACCGTTTCCCCAAACACATCCAAACAGAATTTTGAGATAGCTTTTTTGTTTAGCGTAGTTTAAAGGTCCGGAAATTAGGAATTTCCTAATTAGGAATTGACAAACCCCCTACTGCCCTTAAAGCAATGGCTGTTAGTTTTGCCCTTGGGACATTTAAAGTCTATATAGAAAGTGTGATTGTATTAACTTTGGAGGGGGCTCATTGGGTTTGGAGCCATTAAGCCAGGGATTGTAAGTTCTGTCCTGAGGGCACATAAGGTATACATAGAAATATTTATCTTACAAACTTCGGAAGGGGCTCATTGGATTGGTAACCGGAAGTTCTAGTACCCTTTTAAAAATTCAGAATTTTCGAAGGGTTGATACTACCTCCCCCCACCCCTCGTATTTTCCCAAAATGCATAAGATTGATATTTTAAGATGGCAATTTGTAGTCTTAGAAACTTGGAAAAGAGCACATGCGATTGGAAACTGAAGCAGATTGTGCCCCCAAAACACACCCAAAATTTCTCAAACACATCTGATCCAAATTTTAAGCATTTTGTTCAACATATTTCAACGGTCCAGAAATAATATCTTTGAGGATGACAACCGCCTCCACAGCCCTTAGGGCAAGGGTTGTTAGCTATACCCTCAGAGCATATAAGGCTTATATAGAAAGAGAGTTCGTATAAACTTCGGATGGGACTCGTTGGATTGGTGATCAGAAATTTTAGTGTCCTAGGATTGAGAGTGATCGAGGGGTGATACTCTCCCCTTCCCAAACCTCGTATTATCCTGCAATGCATCTGATATAAATTTTTTGAATGCCATTCGTTGTCGTAAAAACTTCAAAAAAGCCTCACTCAACTGAAAATTAGGAGGGCTAGTGCCCTTTTTATTAGTCAAACCTGATTGGAGGGCAACAAGCCCCCCCCACACCCATCAATTTCCAAAACAATCCAATCAACAATTTTAGACAGTCATTTTGTTCAGTGTAATTGAAGGTCTGGGAATTATATCTCTGACAACTCCCATACCTTCTCAAGACCAGAACGAAATTTACACTTTACTGAAAAAAAAAATGGCTATGTATTGTTAGTTTATGATATATATTCCTTAAAGTCTTAATAACACTTTATTTACTAAAGCTAGAAAAGTTAAGACATTTTAAACGTATTTTTTCGTTTAATAATGTTGGATGGAAGGACTAGAAAGGCTTTTGAGTTTTCAACAGAAAAGTGAACGCAAAACAGATATTTTTGTTTAAAAAAGACAAGGCAAGATAAGTTTGTTCTAAAATAAGATTAATATATGATCATTATGTATTATAGCCATTCTAACTACTATAGCAAGGGGAGGAATCTTAGCGTGCCCAATTATTTGGTTTGGGACAGAGATCAGTGGCGTGACCCTGTAAGCTCAGCCAGAGTCGACCCAGTTCTAAATGTGTTTTTGGGAAATCTGGGGAAGTAAACAGGAAGGGTGTGCGAAAGCACAGGAAGGCTGGCCCCCATCCCCATATTGCACTTCCTGGATAGAAAGCGTTGAGGCGGAGACCAGCACCACGAGTTCGGAACTTAAGGGTCTACTGTCACATTCTTTACCTTTTTTTTACTTTTTAGCTGTTAAGCTTATTATATTAGGAAATTTATATTTTTTTATATACTATATTACTAAAATTTTGAGATAGCTATTTGTTCAAACGCAGTCCAAATATCACACAAAACGACCTTTTGGGTTGACACAACCCTCCAGAGTCTTGGGGTCAGATTGTAAGCTATGCCCTGGTGGCATATAAGCTTTTTATGGAAGGTTTGGTTGTTTGAACTTTAGAGGAAGCTCACTTGATTTGAAATGTATTTTTCTAGTTCCCTCTTAAGAGTTAAAATTGATGTAATGCAACTAGCTCCCCCCCTGATGATCGGTTTTCCCAAACGCATCCAATAAATTGTAAGATGGATGTTTTATTCACAGTAGTCCAAAGAGCATATAACAATGCCTTCAAGATGAAAAAACCCTCCAGAGCCCAAGTGCAAGGGTTGTAAGTAATGCCCCGGACATGTAGGCTTCTTATGGAACGGATGGTCGTACAGATTTTGGACAGGGTTGCCCAAGGGACACTTTTAGTGCTTTTTTTGACACTTTTTCACTCTGGGTGACACCGTGCCACTATTGGGTGAAAAAAGGTAACTTTTTGAAAAAAAGGACACTTTTTGGGATTTTTTTCAAAATCAATAACATATGTATTTATTTTCAGTTTTTCTTAACTGCAACTGCTTTTAATTTGTGCTTTTCAGGTTCGTTTTCGTCTTAGGGATTTTTTTTTATCGTATCCGCACTACTTTCCTTTTGAAAAGCGCAAAAATTCAAACGTGGTGAAACATGTGACTTGCTGAAGAGAGTTTAGAAAAAGTTTTTTTTCGATAAGAAAAACAAGCAAGCATATAACTTCTGGTAAGTAAAAGCTTAAGGTGTCTACAGGAGTATGCAGAGGTGCAGCCTGGATAGTAGTTAGTAGCAAACTATCTGATCCTGATCTGATTTGCTGCTGCTTAATCATTTTTGGATAAGGGTGAACCTCAACACGTTCTTCCCAAAGTCACCCTAATGGACACAATATTTTCGTTTTTGCGTGTTTGGGGGGGGGGGGTTGGTGGGTGTTTGACAAGGGACCCGATCCAAACACGCAATAAAAAAAACTATGCGGCTTTTTTGTGTGTTTTTTAGGTCAACTTCACGAAATCTTCAAGTATACTTGAAAATTTTCAAGTTACAAGTATAGGACCAGGGGACCTATCTAAACTTTAAAATATACTGGAAAAATGAGCAGGTTCTCACACCATGTGATTGGGGGACCTATCTAGACTTTCAAATATACTGGAAAGATGAGCAGGTTCTCACACCGTGTGACCAGGGGACCTATCTAAACTTTCAAATATACAGGAAAAATGAGGTTCTCATGCCGTGTGGCTTGGGGGGAAATATCCAAATTTTCAAATATTTGCCTTCGTCAGTTATGATCGACAATTGTCAATTTGGCAATTATAATTGCGAAAAGGCAAGGTAGAACCTCAACAGGTTGACTCTAGTTCGGCATTGTGGAGTGACATGCATGAGAGGTGTAGCATAAGTGGAAGACAGTAACAACGGCAATCAAAGGTGTAGAATTAATCTTGCACTTGATGCCCATTTAATTGGACAATCTGCCTTGGCTTTTTCTACAATTGGCCATGACTTGACTTTTCCCACAACTATTCCCTTTTCAACTCAAAAATCAACGGACTCGGTCCGTTGATTTTTGAAATCCACGGACCTGAATTTCAAATCCGTTCAATTCAAACGGATTTGAATTGAAAAGGGAATAGTTGTGGGAAAAGTCAAGTCATGGCCAATTGTAGAAAAAGCCAAGACAGATTGTCCAATTAAACGGGTATCAACTGCAAGGTTAATTTTACCCCTTTGATTGCCGTTGTTACTGTCTTCCACTTATGTTACACCTCTCATGCATGTTACTACTACTACCTACTCACTACCTACTAGAAATATGAAAAGGTTCTCACGCTAGCAAAATGACCCAGGTTGCTGGGCCCTGGAGCCTCTTGGAGAACCTTCTGGATGGTTTTTGGGCCCCTACGATCGCTCGAGGTTGTCTTAGGTTGCCCTGAGAATGGTCTAAGACCTTTTTGGGTGGCCAGGAACTGCACTAGGGGGCCCCTAAAGCGGTTTCCCTAAATCATCCCCAGGACCCTAGAGTGATCCCAGACATCCCTGGAACCACTCTAGGACCCTTTTGAGTGCCCTAGGACTGCATTAAGGTCCCCCCTAGAGTGGTCCTAGTTTCCCCTAAAGCAACCCCGGGGCCCTTGTTAGAAAACCATTTAAAGCCTTTTTTGTCAACTTTTAAAGTATATTGGCTAATTTTCTAGGAGAACACTAAAAGTGTCCCTTTTTTGCTGTATTTGACACTTTAGTCCCAAAAAGTTTTGGCAACCCTGATTTCGGATGGAATGGGCTCATTTGATCGGAAGTCAGAAGATCTAGTGAATTTTTTAAGAGTCAAAAATTAAAGGAGGCTGACCAACTTCCCCCTCAATGCTATCATTCCCCTATACACATCCAATCATAATTCTTAGAGAATTATTTTGTTCAGTATTATTGAAAGGTCCAGTAATTATGTCTTTGGGAATGTCAATATATACTTTCGATACTATCCCTACAGTTAATTTAGCTAATGACACAAAAGTCATTAACGTGAAACCCTTAGGGAAGGCTTAGGAGCTTCAATTAAAGGAATAAACTGTATGCATGCAGGTTTTCAAAAGGACACATCCGGTCAAAACTTTGAGGCACCCATTTTTTTCAGTATTGTGAACGGTCCAGCAGCTATGGTTTTAGGAATAATAGGCATGTCAATCTCCCACAATTGTTTAATTGACCCAGTAAAATTGCTTTATTAATATATTATATTTAATATATAATTTAGTAAAATTTAAATTGCTTTAAATTAAATCAAAAGGGATTGTGTTTATGGTTGCCAATAAGACACCTCAGCAATAAATCGAGAACGACTGGGGGTATTAATTTGAAACTTTTGAGTATACTACTATTACTACTCTCTTCTTACAATTTAAATGAAAACAAGAGCTATGAGCTCATATGGCACTTGTGACGAGGCGAGAAGAGCTAAGAGCCAAGAGATCATATGGTATGAGCTCTAACAAAATTCTATGAATCAATAGATTGATTTAAAAAGGAAAATAAGAGGCTTAATGCCGGTCAAGATTTAAAATTAGAGCTCTGAGTCACAAAGTCCTTCTAAATATCAAAACTCATTAAGATCCGATATACCCACTCGTAAGTTATAAATACCTAATTTTTTCTAATTTTTCCTCTCCCTTTTGCCCCCCCGATCTGCCCCCAAGATGGTTGCCCCTCAGAATCTGGGAAAACGACTTTATCAAGTCAAATTGTGCAGCTCCCTGACACGCCTACCAATTTTCATCGCCCTAGCACGTCCAGAAGCACCGAACTAACCAAATCACTGAACCCCTCCCCCCAACTTCCCCAAAGAGAGCGAGTCCAGTACGATTCTGTCAATCACGTATCAAGGACATTTGTTTATTCTATCCACCAAGCTTCATCTCGATCCCTCCACTCCAAGTGTTTTTCAAAGATTTCCCCCTCCAACTCCCTCCAATGTCTAAAGATCTGGTCGGGATTTGAAATAGGAGCTCTGAGACATGAATTCCTTCTAAAAATCAAATTTCATTACGATCCGATCATCTATTCGTATGATATAAATACCCACGTTTTCATGTTTTCCAAGAATTCCGGTTTCCCCCTAAAACTCCCCCGAATATCACAGGATATGGTCGGAATTTGAAATTAGAACATTAAAGCACAAGATCCTTCTAAATATCAAATTTCACTAAGATCTGGTCACCCTTTCGTAAGTTACAAATACCTCAATTTTCAAAATTACCCCCCCCCCAATTCCACCAAAGAGAGCAGATCAGGTCCAGTTATGTCCGTCACGTATCTTAGACAGGTTTCTACTCTTCCCATCCAATTTCATCCTGATCTCACCGCTTTAAGTATTTTCTAAGATTTCCGGTCCCCCCAACTGCCCCCCTCCGAATTACGCTTGATCCGGTTGAGATTTCAAATAAGGTATCTGAGTTACGAGGTCCTCCTAAATATGAAGTTTCATAAAGATCCGATCACTCCTTCGTAAGTTAAAAATACGTCATTTTTTCTTATTTTTCAGAATTACCCCCCCCCCCCCCCAATTGAGCAGATCCGTTCAATTATGTAAATCACGTATGCAAGACTTCTGCTTATTTTTCCAACCAAGTTTCATCCCAATCCCTCCAATCTAAGTGTTTTCCATCATTTTAGGTTTCCCTACCCCATACTTCCCCCAATGTCACCAGATCCGGTCAAGATTTAAAATAAGAGCTTTGAGACACAATATCCTTCTAAATATCAAATTTCATGGTGATCCAATCACCCATTCGTAAGTTAAAAATACCTCATTTTTTCTAATTTTTCAGAATTAACCCCCCCAAGTACCCCAAAGAGAAAAGATCCGTTCTGGTTATGTCAATCATGTATCTAGGACTCGTGTTTTTTTCCCACCAAGTTTCATCCCGATCCCTCCACTCTAAGTGTTTTCCAAGTTTTAGGTTTCCCCTCCCAACTCCCCCCCCCCCCAATGTCACCAAATCCGGTGGGGTTTAAAATACGAGCTCTGAGCCACGATTACCTAAATATCAAATTTCACTGAGATCCGATCACCCGTTCGTAAGTTAAAAATACCTCATTTTTTTAATTTTTCAGAAATACCCCCCCCCCCAACTACCCGGAAGAGAGCGGATCCGTTCCGTTTAGGTCAATTATCTATCTAGGACTTGTGTTTATTTTCCCCACCATGTTTCATCCCGATCCCTCCACTCTAAGTGTTTTCCAAGTTTTAGGTTTCTCCCTCCCAACTCCCCGCCCCCGTCACCAGACCCGGTCGGGATTTAAAATAAGAGCTCTAAGACAGGATATCTTTCTAAACATCAAATTTCATTGAGATCCAATCACCCGTTCGTAAGTTGAAAATACCTCATTTTTTCTAATTTTTAAGAATTACTCCCCCCCCAACTACCTAAAAAGAGAACGAATCAGTTCCGACTATGTAAATCATGTATCTGGGACTTGCGCTTATTTTTCCCATCAAGTTTCATCCCGATCCCTCCACTCTAAGTGTTTTCCAAGATTTTATGTTTCTCCCCCTCCAACTCCCCCCAATGTCATCAGATCCGGTCGGGATTTAAAATAAAAGCTGTGAGACACAATATAATTCCAAACTTCAAATTTCATTTAAGATCCAATCACCCGCTCATAAGTTAAAAATACTTCATTTTTTCTATTTTTCCGAATTAACCGGCTCCCCCCCCCCAGATGGTCAAATCGGGAAAACGACTATTTCTAATTTGATCTGGTCCGGTCCCTGATAGGCTTGGAAAATTTCATCGTCCTAGCTTACCTGGAAGTGCCTAGAGTAGCAAAACCGGGACCGACAGACAGACCGACAGACAGACAGACCGACAGAATTGGCGATTGTTATCTGTCACTTGGTTAAACCAAGTGCCATAAAAAGAGGGTAATTGTATCCAGGTTGTAAAAGAGCATAGATAGAATCTTTTGGGAATGATATTAATTTTTCTTCATTCAACTTCAGAAACTATAAAATCAAATTTAAGAAATACTATTTGTGTTAGGATTAAAATTGTTGAAAAAGTTTCTCCGACATGAAAATAGCAACCCATACTGTAGATTCTTATAAAAAAAAACTGAAAAGGTATATAATATTATTTTATCAACGAAGAAATTATGGGTAAAATTCTAGTTAATTGACTTCTTGTTATCTCAGTAAGGGTTTAGGCTAGGAAAAATGAAACTTTCAGGGATGTATCTACAGACTAAATTATGTCCCGGGGAAGTATTTTGAAGCAACTACCTCCACTCCTTCTCCCTCTAAAGGGTCCTGGCCTTTGATGACCTTTAAAAATATGTGTGTTATAAAAGTGAAACCTTGCAAAGTAGATCTTCTGCTTAATTGAAGTACAACAAAATTGTTTTCAGCTTTATAACTTTGCTTAATTTCATTTTATAAGGTTTTAAAGATATGCCAACACATTTCCTAAATTTTGATAAAAATATTGATATGGCTCAAAATTCTACTCAAATAACAGGAATCGCATTTTCAGAGCTAAAGGCAGAGAAAAAGCAACTAGTAACTAGAAATTAAGGTAAAATGTTGTTTTGTCAAAATTTCAATAGGTATAGACCTGTCATATAAGCACATTTCAGGGCCCTCTAGAGGAAGAAGGAGTGGAGGTGGGTACTTTAAAATACCTTCCCGGGACATACTTTAGCCCGTAGACCTGTCCCTGAAAGTTTCATTTTCCTAGCCTAAACCCTTTCTGAGATAGCAAGAAGTCAATTAACTAGAATTTCACCAAATTATGTCAATAAAAAACGAACGGAAATTAATTTAAAAAACTTTTTCCACAAAACAAGTTTTTCAAAAAAAAGTAAAGAACTCCATTAAGCCAAGAACAAGCAAAAATAAAGTCAAATAATCTTCCAAGTTTAAAACTACCACACATTGCTATCAATAAACAAGTGAAACTCAAAACAAAGAGAAACTACAAGAAAAATCCGAGTCAAACACATAACGAGCAAAAATTAACATGAGCCGGGCTGATAACCCCGTGCCTTCTCAAAACTAAAACGTAATTTGTGCTTTACTGAAAACAAAATACGTTTGAAATGTTTTTACTTTTTCTACTTTTGTAAGAAATTATTGAAACTTTAAGAAAAAACTATAAGGAATAAAGTCATATAAACCTACAATCCACGGTCATTTTTTCTTCGCCCATGATTCCCTCACTCTCAATTCTTTTTTTTCAACTTTCATTATTTTAAATCTTGGCAAGTGATGACTCTTGTTTACTTTGTTAATTCGATTGTTTATGTATAAATTTGCTCTGTTCTTAAACCCATGAAATCAACACAATAAATTCCAATTACGAAAGTATTTGTTTCAGATAAAAATACGTTACTAAACTGTATCTTCTAGTGGTTGCCGAACCGATATTTTGAAATGGTTTCAATGCTTCTTTACTTGTTTGCTTTTCTCAGCTTTGCCTGGGCACGTATATTGGAATTTATTGTTTTATTTTGTCTACTGTTTCGTATGCGTTAACACTGTCACTGGAACAGTGCTCAGAAATTTATTAATTTGCTATACTTTCTTTTTACTCCTGTAGCCGATTTTCTAAATTTCTATGAGCTTATCTGATTTTTACACCTTGTTTGAAATTCTCTTTTTGACCAAAATTTTGTATTTTATCCTTACAATGATTGATAATATTCATAACAGTTGGAATACTCTTAAAGATAAAAAAAAACACCTTTTATAAAAAAAATTTGAGTTTGTAATAGATTTAAGATATGTAAACCCTTTTTGTAAGTTTTTGTAAGAAACTTTAAAGAAAGTGCACAATTTATAAATATTTGACCTCAATACTTGCAAGAAGCCCTTATAGAGGGTGGTCATTAGGAAAGCCTGCTATTTATCATAATAAGATTCTTCAAACTAAATACGAATGGAATATTTATTGCGTAATTCAAAGAAATTCACTAGAACATCAATTCCTAGCCTCTTGCTGATTCTTCTATTACAAAATACTTGGATTCAAGTTGGTGATGCAGTAAAGACTCTGATTTTCTATCATTGATACTCGCATGCATGGAAATTGCATCGAAGGTGCTTGGTATGTTATTTCCAGAATTATACATGGTTCTTAATTTTTTCAAGAAATCAACTGAATGTTTTATTTAAAATCCCTTAATGGAGTTGCATACCTTCAAGTTGGATATATCAGCTTCATTCTAGAAAAGGAACTACACCAAGGGTGAAAATATTATTTTTCCAAAACAGATTATTGTTGTACTATTAGTGACATCTTTAGAATCTTCTTTCAACAGATACAGTGTTTTTGTTGCCACCGGAAATCAACAAGTCTATACAAACTCTGCTTCCATCCAAATCTAATCAAGTTAACCCTCTTTACACTCTCCCCAAGAGTTCAAATTTCACGTAAATTTTTTCTTATGACATCCTCTCGTTTCAACGAAGGATGACCTGCCTTTCGTCTAGCCTTAGAAAATTTTTCACAAAGGAAATTCTTTGGCAATCGGTCAATCCCTCTCAACCTTTCTCTTATTATATAGCCCAGGTAAGCCGTATCTGACCACCCTTTGGGAGCACACCTTTTTAGAGCGCACATTTGACGAGCCATTGAAATTGAGATTGGGAAATCCACCATGATGATATTTTTTTGCCAGACCTCTAATCATGAACACAAATCAAATACGCAAAGTATTTAACTTAGATTTGTACACGTTCGAATATAAATCCTATAGTATATCCTTGGATTTTCTTGAAAAAATTCACTCTTAACAATACCCTGATCATTAATAATAGTAGTCTATCAAACATAAAGACGGGACATTAGCTGTATGCCTTTCAAACAGCAAAGAATATAGTATATTTTGATCTTCTTGGCCTACCGTAAACTTTCTACTTTCCGAATATTAACTACTTGATTAAAAGAAATGAAAAGTATATTTTTCAAAACCATAAGAGTATGCGAGGTTGTAAGATCAAAAGCTTTGGTTTTATTTATTTATTTATCTTCTTTTTTTCCCTCAAAAAATGAGGAGTACGCTACAATATAATATAAAGAAAAGACAAATGAAAACACTTACAATCAAAACCTCTCAAATATTTATCAAAGACTTAAAAAGATAGGAAAAAAAAGATACAAAAACCCTTGCTAAATAGTTTAGCCTATAAATCATCAAGAGCCAGAACTGTTACTAAAAAACGGAAATAAATTGTGGCCTAAAAGGTTAATTTTTGCCTTATCTTCAAATGTTTTATATTTTTTCTTAATACAGACTACAGGATCCTTCACTTTAAGCTTTAAAACAATCTCAGTGTCACTAAAAGAAAGGGGGAACCAAGTAAAAATTTACAAAATTTAAAAAAAGAAGCTTTAATGGGCGAATGATCAGAAGGTCTGAAATTACGGAAGAGGAGGGACGGGAACAATACGCGAGGCAGGGAAACTGCGCTATACATACGACCAAGGACGTCCTGACGGTAAAGACCCCAAAGACGAATTAAAAGACCAAATGGCTTGCGTAATTTCATCTGAACATGCTGAACCAGGACTGGTTTAGAATCTCTTTTCGAAGCAGCATAAGGTAATCCCTAATAAGTGACTATTGGCGACGACTGAAAAATTAACACCATTGCCGCAATCGAGAGTCGTCCTGACATTATCCTCTAAACAATTTACAACAGAAAATTGACATTTTTCAAAACTGATAGAAAGGCCCAAACCTTTTAAACAATTAATTAAAATATTAAAATTAGAAACAAGACTAGACTTGGACCGGATTAGAAGGATAGTGTCATCAGCATATGCAATGTAAGACAGATTTCGAGATAATAAAACAAAAGAGCAGGAAAGAGAATTAAGGGCAGTAGCTAAACATATGAATTGAATATATAAGGAGAAATAATTCCTCCTTGTCTTATTCCTCTACCCACCTGAATTAATTTGGACTGAGATGAAGAGGAACTCGGACAAATACGGATCTTTAATCCAGAATATCAAGAGCGAAGGACTCGAATGACAGCTAGGGTCAATCCAGCATGGATTAAAGCGAGCAGTGCAGATGCATGAGAAATGTTATCAAAGGCCCCTTTGATATCAATCAAGAGGGCGTATAGCGGTTGACCAGAGATTCTCGCTTCTTCAATAGCTTTGCTTAAAGATGCATGGGCGTGGTCACATCCCAAACCTCTCTGGAAGCAAACTTGATTAGAACCAGTGTCAAGAATTTCAAGAAGATCCTTCAAACACAACTCAAACACTTTCCCAATCATAGAACCCCTAGTAATTGGCCTCCAGGAACTACAAGATGACAAGTCTTTTTTCCCGCTCTTAGGAATAGGCGTAACTATGCCAATATACAATGACGATTGTACTAAACCAGTAATAAGTAACAGGTTGAAAAATGCCAGTAGAGTAATAAGAAAAGAAGAAGGAGCAAGTTTGAGGTGATTAGCAAATACGCCATCATGATCCTTAGCCGACTGCGCCTTTAACGCTTTGATTGCTCTACGTAACATATCCTCAGAAATCCTGTAACCAGTTGACAAACTCTTCAACCTTTCGTCTAATTGCAACACAACACTGTTAGAATCGTGTGAAGTCGAAAATTCAGAAAAGTAATTTACCCACTCTCTTAGTGATGGTGTGGAATTAGTATCAGGCATGTTAGTCCGCCTATTACCTTGGAGAACATTCCAAAGGAGATTCTTGTCCTTGTCGTTATCAATGTTTGAAGAAGCTTCTCCTATGACCAGGTTATTATGACGACGGAGCTCCGCTTGGAATTCGGCCTTTCTCTTTTTCATTAGCAAAAAAGCTGGATGCGAGTCTCTAGGCTTACCAAGCGCCCGCCATTCCCAATATGCTTATTTTGCCGCCTTATTAGAATTTACCAAAAAAGGATTGAGGCTCCAAAAAGGTTTTTTGCGCGCCCAATCTAATCCTATTAGTATGAAAAACTGCCGCAGCACCATACTTTAAGCAATGGATTAATTCAAAATAAAGACAATTAATAGTCAAAGAAGGATTACTGTCCATTGAATCCAAACTATCAGGAATAAAAACTTTATCAATTAAAGTCCCAAATCTTTCTTGGTAAAGCGGTTTAAAATTTGGATTCCAATTAACCCGATCAAAAAATTTAGGAAGCTTATTACCAGAAAAACGAACTGGGGAAGGACGAGAAGCCAAAGGTGGTAAAAGGAACTGAAGCGGCATGTGATCACTAAAGGTGAAATCTTCGATTACAATAATAACAGGCAAAGAATCACTTGTGATAGAAGAAAAAACATGATCAATATTAGTTGTACTACCGCTCCAATGAATATAAGTAAAATCCTGGGACTTCGATAAAACAGAAAAATTAGGAATACAAGATGATAAAATTGTACTCCTTTCATTTGCTATGTTTGGATCACAGTTAAAATCACCTAAAATATAAGTACGCAAATTTGACTGTAAACTAGAGATAAAACTACTAAGATTAAAACAGCATTGAGTAAATACATCAAAAGAAATATCATCATGGTAATCAGTCGGAAAATAACAATTAATTAAAACTACGTTTGAAAAACTACAAGCGAAAAAATTCGTATCAATTGCTAGAATAGTAGCATTAAGAGACTTGGGTAAAATAGTAGCTAAACCACCGGAGAGACACCCACCAGTCGGTGTAGCGGGAACAGCAAAAATATAATGCTGAGTAGACAAACTAGAAAGCAGATTCAACGAATGATCAAGGAGGTGGTGTTCCTGAAGACATAATAACGATGATTTTTCATTCAAAAAACTATGAAGTACAGGTAATTTCCCTAACACATCATTTGAATCAAAGGACGTAATACGAAGTAATATATTCATTTACAAAACTTCTTTAAAATCGGATACCTAAAGCTGTAAACTGGATGATCATTCGAGCCACAACTGGCGCATTTAACTGGCCCTTGACATGGGGAATCTTTAGTCGAAATGTGATTACCGCTACAACGGGCACATTTGCAACATTCAGATTTACACTGATTTTGAACATGGTTAAAACCTTGACATTTAAAATAACGCCTAGGCTGAATACGATCACGTTCCACTCGGAAAAGCTCATAACCAAATTTGATGCCATGTGTAATGTAAAAATGCAGGTATTCTTCTCTTTGAAAAATAACTCTTACAGTTTGCGATTTTCCTAGCCGATTAAACTCGATTATACCCGGAAAGTCCAATGCGTAGGCACTAACATTAAAATCAATGTCCACACTCCTGATAATTCCAAAAAATTTCCGAGGCTTGGAAGTTATTATGCCTTCAGGAAAATTAACCTTTAGATCACAACTGAGCTACGATGCATCTTGACATGGTACCGATACCATAACACTATCCTTAGTCGCTTTAACATAACGAATATTTGCACACCCTGTCTTTTCAAATTCTTTCTTGCGGCAGACAGGATCCTTCAGTGGGAGAGCGGGTGGGTTTTTTATCACTATGGTCTCTAATGGGACAGTCTTTAGTGGGAGAGGCGGCCATTCATGGTGGGGCACAGTGGGAGGATTGAGATCAAGATCATTGCCAGGCGTTATTTTTTTCTCTAAATTAGATTCGATACGCTCAATAGAAGACAGTGTTCTTTCAAGCTTTCGGGAGTAGTCATAAACAAGTTTATCAAGCCGGACGCTAAGGTCAAGCTTTAATACTGGACATTCATTAAAGCCCCGTGGGACGATTACAGGCCATATGAACTGTTTCGAATCAAGTTCTATGATAACATGCATTATGTCCGAGGCAGTAGTCTTTTCAGCTGTTTTTCCTCTCCTTTCTTGCAATCTACCAGCTTTAGGTCACAGACATGCGAGCAGCGTTTTTGCTACATTAAACTCCTCTAAACAATAGAATCCTGCCATTGCGTTAGATATTTCATCAGCACTTATTCCTGCTTTCAACGAATCAAGAGCGAAGAATAATATCGAATTAACTACGACATGCAAAATTCCTGTCTCTGACACAAAAGTTTTATCAAAATCGCATGCATTGACTGGCTGGCTTGTGACGTCAGATATATTGTCAGTTGCAATTACTTCAGTGGAATGGTTTTTTGGTCTTGAAAAAGACTGGATTGACAGGTCCACGCCTCGACTGCACGAGTTTTCAGCTACAAAATTGGCATTAGCAGGAATGGATTTTTGACTGCTGTTTATCGGGGATATACTGGGATTATTATTAGAGATGCAAGATTCATGAACTTCATCATTATTTGAACAGATGAAGCAAATCCAATTCGGTTTTTCTTTATGCTCAATTGGGGAAATTCCCGCACACTGTGGGTGAAACATCTCGAGACATTTTGTGTATTGCAGGGTGATCCTCTTGCCACAAGATCGACCACAACCAGGACAAAGAAATATTGACATTTCTCACTCCTTAGGTCTGGGGTTAAATAAACAAGGCAAAAAAAATAAAGTCGCCTTTAGCGCTCCAAATAGAATCCTTCAGGTTAAATTTGCAACATAGTACGTCAATGCGGTACGGACACTCAGATCTTCAAAGCCAAAGGGGTGTGTGACTATCCCCCGTTAACAGAATATAGTCGAGCGAAAAATGAATTTATTCAATTCAGATACACTAATCCGCTAATATAGTTATATAAATTTAGTCACACTAAAGTAGGCCGGTTTTACTCACAGCTCATAAATATCCAATTCAAACCAAATCCTTTTACTTTGAACTTTGAATCAATATAATCTGGTTATTTGAGATGTTCTCACTTTGAAAGCTAGTTCAATATACCATTGTATTTTTTTCCGATTTTGTGTTCACACTTGCACTGAATTTCTCTGCAAATATGTAGACTTCCTTTGCCTGAATGACTTCTTAGGGGAAAATGTACTTTCATAGCTGTATAATGCTGATTCTAGTGCTTTAACTTTAAATATTCTAATAATATTTGTAAGTTTGCTTATAAATGTTACAAATGTCTTTGCTTCTTATTTAGATTTGGTGGTCTACGTACGGGCAGTTATCGACAATAACTAATAGAGGTAAATAATTTGGATTCACCATGGATTGATCGTTAAGTGCAGTCAGGATCACATATTGTATAGTAAAATATAAGTTCACTCTTAATGAAACTGCTCGTGAAGTCAATGATAGTGCTCTCATTCAATCTGTAAAATTAAAGTTTTTAATTTGCTTTTTTGAAGAAATACCTAACGAAATATTTTCAAATTAGGCTTCACTCTTTGTAACCATCAAAGAAAAATCAGTAGATATGTAATCATAATAGCCATTCTCTTCAAAAAGATGAAATAGTAGCCAGATTCTCTTGTTATTCCAACAATTGTAGATTATACCAGGTTCTTCCTTCTAAAGCAATGTAAAACCACTACCATAACAGTTACTTAAAAATGAACTACAATCTCGTTTAGTTTTTTTTTTACAATTATACTACAATAGCTATTTTCCCACATTTTCCATAGCTATTTTCCATAGCAAATTGTACTGCATATCTTCTGTGTACTCTACATGGATTGTATAATTTACACTTTTCATCATGCGTAAAAAATATTGCAGTTCTCACAAGCCGTCCAGCTACCAAGTGTGTACAAAGCTATTGGACAAGTTTAGAAAATTTCTACTGTTGACTCACACACTGATAATAACAAACTAACTTACATTCAATGAAATAGACGTTTACTACCAGTAATCACCAAGCTAATCACTTGTCGGCTCACTAGAGAAATGGTGGGAGTAATTGAAACTCTGGGTAATCTTCAAAGAAATATGCAATACTATTTTTTTTGGTCTGCATTAACACATCAAATAATTCGATAAATGCGTTAGGATCACGACGGATAAGTCACATTTAACAATCTACTGGTGGAGACTCGTGTTTCCTTATATCGCCAATCATTTTTTAACTGAATTTTGTCCTCTGCACAGACAATCTCTATAACTCATCATTTAAATTTTAATAATTTTTCAAAGTAAGAAGATTTTCTTTAGTTTTCGTCTGTCCACGTTATTCATTTTTCGCGCGTGGCTCTCACACTGCTTGTTTCAAACTAATGTCCCAATGAGAAAAGAAATAATTTATTTTGGGTACCCATTAAGGGTTATCAACTATTGATTCCCAGGATAGAGAGAGAGACAGAGTGAGTAAACAAGTGATAACCATTTAAAACATATAACAAAAAATTTTCTATTCAGAAACATTTTTGTTCTCATAATTGCAATAAAAAATAACAAATATTGATATATATATATATATATATATATATATATAATATATATATATATATATATATATATATATATATATATATATATAACTTTTTTTCCCATATTGATTCAACTCATTATCCTCAATAGATAGACAGATAGATAGATTTCTTCACACAAAAGCCCAACTGGGCCATGGTGACATACACAAAACAAGCGAAAAAATAAAGCAACAAAACATAATCTGAAAAGACACTAAAACTAGTTATGTAAGAAAATCAAGACGATACCTCATACCTACCCGGACGAACTTTCTAATTTTATTTATACTTAAGTAACGCCTACTTCTCAAAATTTCCAAAATTCAATGTCTCGTCCTGACCTCCCTACCAAATATTCCCGAGTGTAACTCCCTCAACTCCCTACAATCCGCTAAGAAATGATACAAAGACTCATCCATCTCTCCACACATAGAGCAACTGTAAGGACCATCCCTCAATCTATTACTCCCTAAATATTTCCTACGTTCTCCAAGAGGTATAAAATTCCCCCTTACATACATTACCCGTTTCAAATCATCCAGAGATAATACCATTTTTAAGTAAACTTTTTCTCTCAGTTCTCCTTGACCTCTACATATATCCCAAGGGATGACACGGTGGCCTTCTCAGCTTGGCAAACCTGAACTTCCTGAGATTCTAGCCTAGTAGCAACTAGCCTAGATACAATCCCTACCATCTCTCCTATCCAATTTCCCTCATTCCAGTAATTACCTAGCCCTGAACGGTCTAATATATTCTTCACCTGATTTGGCTAAGAACCCTTCCTCCTATCTTTAGGCATCATTAAAAATACTTGTTTAACTAGCCTATTGTCTTCTATCGATGAAACCCTTTCCCGATATTTAACCATACTAATTAACCTACTCTGTTATATGTTTCACAATTGCATTTAAAGAATCTTGTAGTCTATGCATATGCTTCATGTTTACTTTCACTGTGAAACATAGCTATTTCCTCCAACTTAAATTTTCTCAATTATAGAATGTGTTTTAAACATATCTCATCCCATTCGAGGGTTATCGGACACTTTCCCGTAATTTCTAATGTTAAGTTGTATACTCTTATGTTTGTATCATTGCTGTTTTTGCTGCCAATTCAACTATCAACTTCCGAAAATGTAAAGAAACCACTTATTTTTGATAGTAAAATAGGTTTAGTCAAATAAAACTTGAAGAAAAAAATTTTATCATTCGTTATTTCTCTGAACTCAACTTTTTTACTATTATAAAATACATCTAAAGTTCCAGTAAGGGAGACTGGAATAACGTCATCCTAAATCAACACAGGTATGGGGTGATTGGTAGTACCAACGGAGGCATGGAATGACTGATATTATCAACACAGGCATGGAATTACCTGTATTATCCTGTAGTAGAGAAGATGGCAGCATTAGAGGATGGCGTATTATGCATGGATACACCAGGTAGGGCGTACTTGGATTTTTATGGCCACAGGCAAGGGTGCCATTGTAATTGATAGGACCACAGGTAGATTACCATTGTTAGGGCACCATTTTATTTGTTATTACCATAGGTCAGTGTCATCATATTTTTTATGGTCACATCTAGGGCTCTATCGTATTTTACATTACAACTTGCATAAATTGGACAAGAGGAGATATCTATTATTAGTGAAAAGCTTCTTTACAAGATTTCTAATATATATCCGCCACAAACTTGTTCAGAAATTTTGCAGTGAGCTGCTTGTTGAATTGACACTCCCTTGTAGCTAATCTAAATTTTCTGGGGCGTAATGACAATTTTTTTTCGAATTTTCATATAATTGGTACTTTTGACTATTTTAATTTCAACTATTTTAAGTCCTATCAAATCTATCTTCACTTATTAATTTCCAGAATATGATGCAAACGACCAATCAATTGAAAGCAAAGGAGTCGTAGATTTTCTTATAACGAAGAATGAGAGAAATACAGTGAGAAAAAATTTGGGTTTATGGATTGAAGGTAAGACTAAAATTTTTAACTTGGAATTGCAAAATATAAATAGAATTTTTTTATATGTAGCGTATAAACCACTTAGTGCTTTCTTAAATGAGCTTATCGCAGATTTTAATGAGTTGATAAACTTGGTTTCATTTACAAGAATTAAAAGCGTCTTAGGCTTTAATTCTAAGTTTTCCAATTGATAGTTTGCACTTTTTGATTTTATGATTTTAAATTTAACTTGAGAATCGTAGAGTCTGCAGTGATTTTTAGACTTTAACTGATATTTTTGTTGGAGGTCACTGTTTGAGCAAAACCTATTCCGATGTGAAATTAAATCTGTCCTCAAACCGTCTTCCAGTAATAGTCCATTTGACTTATTTTGGGACATAGAACGGCAAAAAAACACTGGTATGTGAACTAAAAATGCAAAATTTTAATAATAAATCATTTCCAAACTGAGAATCCACACATTGATCCACTAAAAAGCGATGAATTAGCTAAAATAACCGAGAGTAAAAATTCGAATTTCTATGGGATAAACAAAGGGATTGTGAGAACTGTTAAGACTGATTATGTAAATACTACCATGTTTCCATCTTATAATCAATTTGTCTATATAGACACGGATTTTTCAAAAATACTAAAAAAAATCTTTTTATCTAGCTCTATAAAAGAGGCGTCAGGTCTAATTCAGAAAATGGACCCCAATGTTAACTACTAGTTCTACTACTAATAATAACTCAAGGCAACACCAAGCCATTTAATGCCAATACAGCTACGCACACTCCTCTTCCATCCTAATTTATTTACAGCTGCATATCCACCCAGGAAGTTCCCATTTCTTTTAAACTTTTCTTTACTACATTCTTCCAACAAAGCCATAGACAACCTACTTTCTCTTTATTCCTTTTGGTTGGCCTAAAAAAAATCTTTGGTAATCTGTCATCCTTCATCTGCATAACTTTTCCTAGCCATCTCAACATCTCTCATAGCAGTCCTAGAAAGCGGGATTGAACAACAATTTCTGAACAGCCTACTGTTTGAAATATGATTCTTCTGCCAAATACTAAAATAATCCGTAAGGAATTTCTCTGGGAACAATCTAACGAATCTTCCTCCGTTTATCAACTCTTAAACTCTCCTGTTTTGAACAGTCAATATACCTCACCGTAGAGTCTTCTGGGATATTTTAAGACCAGACACTGTATTGATTTTAACTACATCATTATGTTTGCAAAATTGCAGCAATCTGTAGCTAGTACTGTTTTTTTTTTCCTATACCAAATTTACCGAAGTTAGGACACCGTCTATTCCTATTTTTATCGACCTAGGGTTTAGAATCTCCTAATAAAAAACTATATTTCTACTTGGAACCCTTTCTATTTATTCCTGCAACTTTAAGTCAAATTCATCTGTGAGTAAGTTTGTTTCATCAGTTGGGTCTACAAAGGCATATACTTTTGTGACTGATACCTTGCACTCCTTACTTATAAAATGAGTTATCCCCATTCTTTTATTAATACCTTCCCAGCGTAGACGAGACTAGCAGTTTCCTTGTTTATCTCGTATCTTCTTCCCTTTCTATGTATCCCATCCTTCCTGACTGGGTAAACAAGTTCTTTATCGCGTACTGTCATGTTTCTTAATCATAGGATATAAGTTTCTGAAACTCCTAATAACTTAATTTCGAAGTATCTGAATTTGTATATCAAAATATCGAAATGATAGTTATTTTGTAGCTTCATAACTTTCCAAGTTGCAATTCTAATGTTCTTTGAATCTGTAATAATAATCTTGTAGTATCTTGTAATAATTTTGGCGTCAGAAAAAGCAAAGGTCCCAAAAAGCAGTGCAGGACGGGGACCAGCACATATTCTCTAGTCTGCATCAAAGTGCTTCAACCGGCTTAGAAACAGACAGCAAGAACTCTCTGAAACCTTAAGTCTGAATCAAAGCCTTTTGTAATCATTTGCTCATCTTGAATACAACCTAGTTTTCAGCACTAGGTGAAACTTTTCTATAAACAAGAGTCAAAATCCTGCACGGAAAATCAAGAGCCTTTTACCTCTTACTCATTAGACATTCATGCCTACAAATATTGTGCTACTCCAGGTAGGAAAACTACAGTAGATAAATTAGCTAGTAAGAGACTTTTCAGCCCTAATAAACCCAGAAAAACAGGCCAAGCCCAGCGGAATTATCCATCAATCAGAATCCCGACTCCGGTAGTACTAGGTTACACTTTCCTTCGGGAAAACTGAACATCAAGTTTGAATGGAGTCGACCACAAGGTCCCCAGTAATGTGGATTTCCCAACAGGGTCGAGAAAGTCCTTAGCAGAGGTCATTTTCCAAAGATCTAGAGCATAGGTCCTGTTGCATTCACCCTCCTTTAGAAGATCCTCTCATGATGATGTCCTGCACCATTATGCAATTTAACCACTAAATATATTATAATTTCAAAAGCCACCTGACAAAGTAGATTTTATAATTTTACTGCAGAGATTAGAAAACTTTGTTAGAAGGGTGTGTGTAGAAAATAAAAAAAAAGAATTTTTCTCACGAAAAGCAGATGAAAACAACAAATCGATATATTTTATCTTTCCCCTGTGAAAAATGTAGTGGTTTGCCGTCGGGAACTCTCCTGGATCTAATTCTGTATCTGGTGTGTTCTGAGAAGTGACGTTGAATCTTGAGTACAGTTGTTTCAATTCATTTGCTAATAGCTTTATGTATCTTCTCTAGTCCTTGCCTGGATATTTTTGTTTTCACATTAGATTGTTTCTTAAGAAATTTTTACGTTTTTGCAATTGTTAGTCTTGCTATAATTTAATTTGACGGTGACCAATTTTATATTACATTCTCGAATAAGGAAGCCTGGTTATCTTAATGGCAAAACTCCACTTTCTATTATGCCTGTATCTCAAGTTTAGAAAATTTGTTGTTCAGGCTTTCACAATATTTTATATATATATATATATATATATATATATATATATATATATATATATATATATATATATATATATATACATATATATCATGAAAAGAGAAATCACCAATGCAACAGCACAAACACAAAAAAAAGAGAGACAGAAGGAGAAAAGGAAGACTGTTTTCCTAAATTAGTGATTAATATAGACCAGCACTTGAATGAGGCCTTAACCCTACTCATCCATACAATCACATAGGTCAAACAGCATAGCCACACACAATCAACCATAAAGAAAAATCCATGGACAGGCAGTCTTGTCGTCAATAAGTATAAGTCGTCATTTACCAAACAATAGAAAAAATAATATAGACAAATAATTCAGAAGCAACACCCAACATAAGGGCTCATCAGGAGAATACACTGGCCTATATAGGGTTTCGCCACTCTAAATTCTCTACCCAGCACAGTGTTGTGGCTATCACAGAATATCCATGGCATCCCCACGTCAGGTATCACCCCCAAAATACATATATATATGATTATTATATATTGAATATAATATATATATATATATATATATATATATATATATATATATATATATATATATATATATATATATATATATATATATATATATATATATATATATATATATATATATATATATATATATATATATATATATATATATATATATATATATATATATATATATATATATATATATATATATATATATATATGTATCCATCCACAAAAACATCTGAACAAATATAAGCAATGACCTATATTAAACCAAAGATGAGCAGATATAGTTTCGACGAATTTTTCAAATGTAAGGTTACCTTAAATTGACGTAAATAAATAAATCGAACCCAAAACCGTCAGAAGCTATCGTAAAAAGCAGAGTCACGCTGTTAAAGACAAAAGACTAAGAGGAGTAGGACTGATCCTACCGTTCCTTTCTTTATAAGAAAATAAGAGAGAAAAATAGGTTTAATTTAAATTAGGCAGAGAAAATATTATTTTTTCTTTAAATCAGAAAAATTTCGTTTTCATTGAAAACAATCCTTGGTTCAAGCTATTTTGATTTCTCTTGATATTGAAAAAGAGAAAAAAAAATCATAATAAAAAAAAAATAAATGAATATAGATTGACAGTTTAATATATGTGGTAATATTCGACAGTTTGACAATAGATCGACATTTTGATATATATTGATAGATTGACAATAAATTGACAGTTTAATATATTTGCTAATATACTTATGAAAGTTTAAAAAATATATATTTTGTTTTAAGCAAAGTTCAAATTGTGATTGAGATGAACATTGTTAATAAACAATGGCTACTAAGGGTGGAACTAGCCTTGGAGTTAGCCTTGGATGTATACACACAATGATGTGTGTATACATCTAATACAGAAAAATACGAAGCTATCTTTGAGATGCTATAATCCCTTCTTATCGAAAAGTCCAAAAGAAATTAAAGAATTATCGACAATAGTATAACCCTACTTAACAACAGAGCCGTCTTCAATGGATCACTTTCTGTTTGTTGATTTCCCTCTTGACAATGTTTAGAAGGGGTGTTTTTGAAGCTTTGAGAGAGGAGAGCTCATTATACTGAGAACTGAAACTTATTTGGTTGTTTTTATGGCACTTGGTATTAACCAAGTGACATGTAGCGATTGCAAATTCTATCGGTCTGTCTGTTGGTCTGTCAGTCTGTTTGTCTGTAAGTCTGTCGGTCTGTCCTGGTTTTGCTACTTTAGGCACTTCCGGGTGAGCTAGGACGATGAAATTTGGCAGGCATATCAGGGACCGGACCAGATTAAATTAAAAATAGTCGTTTTTCCGATTTGTTCATCTGGTGGGGAGTGGGGGAACGGTTAATTCAGAAAAAATTGAAAAAATGAAGTGTTTTTAACTTACAAACTGGTGATGGGATCTTAATAAAATTTGATGTTTGGAAAGATATCGTGTCTCATAGCTCTTATTTTGAATCCCGGCCAGATCTGGTGACATTGCGGAGAGTTGGAGGGGGACCTAAAATCTTGGAAAACACTTATATTGGATAGATCGGAATGAAACCTGGTGGGGAAAATAAGCACAAGTCCTAGATACGTGATTGACATAACCGGAACGGATCAACTCTCTTTGGGATAGTTGGGGGGGGGAAATTAGAAAAAATTAGGTATTTTTAACTGACTAACGGGTGATCGGATCTTAATGAAATTTCATATTTAAAAGGAGATCGTGACGCAAATTTCTTACTTTAAGTCCCGACCGGATCCCGAGTCATAAAGGGGGGAGTTGGGTAGGGAACCGAGAATCTTGGAAAATGCTAAAAGCGAAGAGGTCAGGATGAAACTTGGTGATAAGAATAAAAACAAGTCCAAGATACGTGACTGAAATAACCAAAACGGATCCGCTCTAGATCCGGTGACATATGAGGGAGTTGGGGGGGGGGCTAAAATCTTGGAAAACGCTTAGAGTGGAAGGATCAGGATGAAACTTGGTGGGAAAAATAAGAAGAAGTCCTAGGTAAGTGATTGAGATAACCGAAACAGATCCCCTCTAGTTGGGGAGTTGGGGGGGAGTGTTAATTCTGAAAATTAGAAAAAGAGGTATTTTGAACTTACGAGGGATTGATCGTACCTTAATGAAATTTCATATTTTGAGGGACCTCGTAACTCAGATAACTCATTTTAAATCTCGACCTGATCCAGCGTCATTTGGGGGGGGGGCGGAAATCTTGGAAAACACTTAAAGCGGAGAGATTAGAATGAAACTTGTAGGAGGAACAAAAACATGTCCAAGATACGTGACTGACATAACTGGACTGGAACCGCATCTTCGGTGGAATTGGGGGGGGGGGGGTAATTCGGGAAAATTAGAAAAAAATTAGGTATTTGTAACTTATGAACAGGTGATCAGATCTTAATGAAATTTGATATTTACAAAGATCTTGTGCTTCATAGCTCTTATTTAAAATTCCGACTAGATCCAGTGACATTGGGGAAAGTTGGAGGGGGAAACCAGAATTCTTGGAAAACATGAAAATTGAGGTATCTTTATTTTACGAATAGGTGATCGGATCTTAATGAAATAGAAGAATATTATGTCTCAGATGCTCCATTTTCAATTCGAGTCAGATCCGGGGACATAGAGGGCTGGAGGGGGGAAACAGAAATCTTGGAAAACGCTTAGAGTGGAGAGATCGGGATGAAACCTGATGAGAAGAATAATCACAAGTTAAAGATACGTGATTGACATAATTGCAACAGATCTGTTCACTGTGGAGGAGCTAGGTAGTGTTGATTTTGAAAAATTAAAAACATTGAGGGATTTTTAACATAAGAACGGGTGACCTAATATTAATGAAATTTGATATTCAGAAGGAATTCATGTCTCAGAGCTCTTATTTGACATCCCGACCAGATCTGTTGACATTGGGGGGAGTTGGAGGGGGAGCCAGAAATCTTGGAAAACGCTTAGAGTAGAGAAATCGGGATGAAACTTAGTCGTTAGAATAAGCAAATGTCGTAGATACTTGATTGATGTAACCGTACTGGATCCACCCTCTTTGGGGGATCTAGGGGATGGGTTTCAGTGCTTTGGCGAGTTTGGTGCTTCTGGACGTTCTAGGACGGCGGGAAATGGTAGGCGTGTCCGGGAGCTGCACAAATTGACTCGATAAAGTTGTTTTCCCTGATTCGACCATCTGGGGGGCTGAAGGGAGAGAAAAAGGAGAAAAATCTGATTTTTTTTTAAATCAATCTATTCATTCCTAGAATTTTTCTAGAGCTCATACCATATGAGCTCTTGGCTCTTGGCTCGTCCGGCCTCGTCACGAGTGCCATATGAGCTGTTAGCTCTTGGTGATAGTTGAAGTTTTGAAGGAAATCAATCACCTTTCACCGTGTCCTCGTGATGTGCTATTTATTTCACCCGTTATAATACCCCGTTAAACCAAAATTTTGCGACAGTTTTTCAGTTCAAATGGACAAAAGCTCCAATTATATACGTCGAGGAATAGCAGTATCCCCACAAGCCCCAGGTTGCGGGCAATAGATAATACAAATCGTTCAAATTTGACTAGAAATAAGTGGGGGAGCTTAAAGCTCACATTCTAATGTTAACATATCCTCGTGTCACTGTTTCTCTCCTAAAAATAAATCATGTATTTGAAGAAGACATCAACGCCCCCAACCTCAGCTCTCAGAGCAAGGTTGTAAGTTATGCCCAGGGGTATATAAGGTTTATTATAGAAAGGGTGGTCGCATATACTTTGAAGGAGACTCACTGGACTTGTAATAACAATTTCTAGTACCCTTCTTAAGATTCCAAGTCATCAGGGTGCAGTTACCCCCTCCCCTCACAAGTGGTATTTTCTCAAAATATATCCAATAGAAATTTTGAGACAGTCATCTTATTCAAAATAGTCAAAAGATCATGTAATAAGACTTTTTGGATTGATACAGTTCACCAGAGTTTGAGAAGGTAGTTTGTAAGTCTTGCCGCTAGGCATTTAGGGTTTTTATCAGAGGGATGGATGTTTAACTTTAGAAGAGGCTTATTTTGTTGAAAATTTGAAGTTCTAGTTCCTCTTTTAAGTTTCAAAAGTCGTAGGAGCATTTAGCCCCCCTCCCCTCACCGACAACCTCTGTTTTGACCAAGCTCATCTGATTGAAATTACGAGATTACGATACTGTGCAAAATAGTTCAAAGAACATATAATAGTCCCTCTAGGGTTGACACAACCCCAAGCGTTCTAGGGATGGGGTGATAAGTTATGCCATGGGAGTATATAAGTTTCTTATGGAATGGGAAGACTTCTAAACTTCAGAAAGGGTTCATTTGAATTGGAATTGGAAGTGATAGTACCCTTTTGAAGAGTAAAAGTCATTTGAGACGAGCCAGCCCCCTCAACGCTCATCCTTTCCGTTAAAACCTCCAATCAAAATTTAGAGATAACAACTTTGTTCATTGTATTTGAAAGGTCAGGAAATTTTGTCAGTTAGGAAGACCCCCCCCCTCCTTACAGCTCTGAAGGCAATGGTTGTAACTATTGCCTTGGGGGCATATGAGGCTTTTGTAGAAAAGATGGTCGTACATATTTTTGAGGGCACCCATCAGACTAGTACTTAGAACTTCTAGTGACCTTTTTAAGAGTCATTTAGTCAAGTGCAGCTATCCCCCCCGCACTACACACAAACAAACACAAACACACACAAGCACGTCAAGTTTTCCCGAGGTGCATCCAGTAGAGATTTTGAGACATTCCTTTTATTCAAAACTAAATTAAAAAGCAACAAGTTTTTTAACTTCAATTAAGGAGTGACATTAAAACTTAAAGCGAACATAAATTATTCCATATACGAAAGGGGTTGTCCCCTCCTCAACGCCTCGCTATTTACGCTAAAGTTTGACTCTTTCTTACAATTCTACTTTTTAAGATTATAAAAAAATTTAGCGTAAAGAGCGAGGCGTTGAGGAATGGACAACCTCTTTCATATACGGAATAATATCTGATCGTTTTAAGTTTTAATGTCGCTCCTTAATTGCAGTTAAAAAACTTTTTTTTATATTTAATTTCTGAACGTTTTTTAATTAATGCACATTTTGATTTTGTTTCACCGCACATGAATAATTAAAACGACATTTGCATATTAATATTTGTTGGCTAAATGGCTTTCTCATAGTTTTGATCGGACAATTAGGATAAAAAAGGGGTAGGGGAGGAGGCCTAGTTGCACTCCAATTTTTGGTTACTTAAAAAGGCAACTAGACCTTTTTGTTTTTTTACGAACGTTTTTATTAGTAATAAATATACGTAACTTCCGAATTAACTTACGTAACGAAATTCTATATTAGTATTTCTTTATTAGGTATATGAGGAGGTTCTACCCCTGGTCAATACCTTTCTCTTTGCAATAAAGCTTCAATTTGGTCCCACTTCTTTAAGAATGACCCCTGAATCATAAAGGCCGTAGAATAAATAGTTGAAATTACTAATAATACTTTAGCGTAAAGAGTGAGGTGTTGTGGAAGAGACGAACCCCCTTGTATACGTAATAATTTCTATTCGCCTAAGGTGCTAATGCTACTCCTTACTTCCACCTGAAAAAAATTGGTTTTAGCTATTTTCTCATTGTTTTTTAAATAGAAATAGAAAATCCTGCAGCCCCTTCATCAAAATTTTCTTCCCTCAAGATGAATTCCATCATGAAAAGATCCTCCCACGTATCCCCCTCCCCCTGACCCCCATTTAATGTGAAAAATTCTCCCCGAAGACGTCTGTACACGTCCCAATAACCATTACTCTATGTAAACAATAGTCAAAGTTTATAACTTGCAGCCCCTCCCCTGGGGACTGTTGGGGACTAAGTCTTCCAAAAAAGCTTAAATATCTCAAATGACAAACTCAAATTTTGATCTGGTGACTTTGGAAAAAAATGAGCGTGGGAGGGTGCCTAGATGCCCTCCAATTTTTTGGTCACTTAAAAAGGGCATTAGAACTTTTGATTTCCGTTAGAATGAGCCATCTTGCAACATGCTGGGACCATTGGGTCGATACGATCACCCTAAAATATATATATATATATATATATATATATATATATATATATATATATATATATATATATATAAATATATAAATAAGTTGTCTGTCTGTGTGTCTGTCTGTCAGGTGACGTCATGTTTCTGTGTCGACTGACGTCATCAAGTTAGTTGTCGTTATTTTTTGCTATTAGGATGACGTCATCAAAGATATTTAAGACATATATGTTCACGTAGAAATCTATTAATGTTTAAGTTTAAAATGACTGATGAACTTACAATGGCAAAAGCCGATGAAGATGCTCAAAGAGTTTATGCCAAAAAACTTGCTGCTGATAGAGAAAGTCAGAAAAGAAAGCGTGCCGAGGAATCAAAAGAACAGCAAGGAAACAGGCTTGAGGCTAAAGAACGCAAAACCGCGCTGTTAGATGAAGATCCACCTGGACAGCGAGAGTCAAAACATATCAAAACTGAAAATGATAGCGATGATGATTGGGTTTGGGATTTTGACTTGGATAAGGTCATCAATGCCTACCAGATTTTAGTTAAAAAAAACAAAGGTTCGGCGATATGTATTTCATAGTGAAGCTGAAAAATAAAGAAGAAAAAGAAAACTGAAAAAAAAGAAAAAATGTAAAAAACTAAACAGTACTAAAAAGAAAAAATACTCAAAGAGAAATTACAGACCGGGACACAAATGACGACCGGGACAGAGAGAATATAAATAACGATCGGGACACTCAAAGAGAAATTACAGACTGGGATACCGGGACACAAATGACGACCGGGACAAAGGGAATATAAATGACGACCATGACACAGGTATTTAAGAATATCGTTCAAAGACAAGTTTTTAATTGTAAGAAGACCGTTGAAAGAGAAATGTGTAATTGTAAAATGACTGAAGAACCTACAATGGCAACGGTACCACCATCGAAGTAGATAACCAGTGGGTTGTTCCATATTCCCCATTATTATCAAAACATTTCATGCACACATAAACGTTGAATACTGTAACTCCGTAAAGGCAATCAAATGCATATGTAAATACGTCAACAAAGGCAGTGACATGGCAGTTTTTGGCTTGCACCCCGAAATCAAAGATTTTGATGAAATCGTACAATATCAGGCTGGAAGATACATAAGCAGTAATGAGGCTGTTTGGCGAATTCTTTCATTTCCGATACATGAACGTAGTCCAGCTGTTGTTCACTTAGCGGTACATTTACAGAATGGTCAACGTGTTTATATCTCGGAAACCAACGTGCAACAAAAAGCCCTGAATCCACCGGATACAAAATTAACAGCTTTTTTTTCGCTTTGCAAAAATGATTCTTTTGCAAAAAAAAACTGCTGTATACTGAAGTGCCTTCGTATTACACGTGGAATACTAAAAATAAAGTATTTGAACGTCGAAAACTGGGTAAGTCAGTCGACGGCCAACCTACCATCTTCAAAGATACCACGATAGGAAGATTCTACAGTGTTCACCACAATCAACATGAATGCTTCTTTCTACGCCTGCTTTTGGTGAATGTACCCGGTCCGACATCCTTTGAGTATTTGAGAACTGTAAACGGTATTATACATGACACTTACCGTAGTGCATACCAAGCTCTGAATTTATTGGAGAATGACCAACACTGGGATAACTGCATCAATGACGCGTGCGAAACGTCAACCGCAAGTCAAATTCGTGCATTGTTTGGCATCATTTTAATAACTTGCTCTCCATCAGCTCCTACAGAGTTATGGGAAGAATATAAGTCAAAAATGTCCGAAGATATACTCCATCGAAAACAGTTAGAGACGTCAGATATGAATTTTGATTTTACATCAGAAATTAATAACTACACTTTAGTTATTATAGAAGATTTGTGCGTACGTATGGCAAACAAACCTCTTCAGGATCTGGGAATGCCTTCACCTAACCGTATCGCTGCTGTTTCGACATGTGTAGAATTGGATCGTGAACAAAGTTACAGTACGAGTGATCTATTGTCGTATGTACAAAATAACATTTCCAAGTTAACGTCGGAACAAAAAGACATTTATGATACTATAGACTCAATTTCAGGACGTATACAACTACCTGCTGATTTCTGTAATTTAGTGACGTCCAAAAATGAATTGATTGAAAAAGTATTTCCGAATATTCTAAAAAATTATAAAAATAATAAATGGCTAAGTGAAAGAGCAATTCTCGCACCGAAAAATATAGACGTCCACGAAATCAACAATATTGTTTTGACCAAGATTCGAGACCAGGCAGTCCTTTACAAGTCAGTCGACACAGTTTTGGAACCAAATGAAGCGGTTAAGTATCCATCTGAATTTTTAAATTCGATAGATCTTTCAGGGTTTCCACCACACGTGCTACAACTAAAAATAGGCGTACCAATAATACTTTTAAGAAATATCAACCAACCAAAGCTTTGCAATGGCACGCGACTTGCCGTAAAAAAAAAACAATGAAAAACCTAATAGAGGCCACAATCTTGACAGGGCCTTTTGAGGGTGAGGCTGTTCTTATTCCTCGCATTCCCATGATTCCAACGGATCTGCCTTTTCAATTTAAAAGATTGCAATTCCCAATTCGATTAGCATTTGCAATCACCATTAACAAAGCTCAAGGTCAATCATTAGAAAAATGTGGTATAGATCTTAATACAGATTGTTTTTCCCATGGACAATTGTACGTTGCATGTTCGAGGGTCGGTAAACCTGACAATCTATTTATATGCAGCGACAATTGGACAGCGAAGAATGTCGTATATTCGCAAGTTTTACGCAGTTAATTTGTATTTTGGAACCAAATGAAGCGGTTAATTATCCATCTGAATTTTTAAATTCCATAGATCCTTCAGGGTTTCCACCACACTTGCTACAACTAAAAATAGGCGTGCCAATAATACTTTTAAGAAATATCAACCCACCAAAGCTTTGCAATGGCACGCGACTTTCCGTAAAAAAAAACAATGGAAAACCTAATAGAGGCCACAATCTTGACAGGGCCTTATGAGGGTGAGGCTGTTCGTATTCCTCGCATTCCCATGATTCCAACGGATCTGCTTTTCCAATTTAAAAGATTGAAATTCCCAATTCGATTAGCATTTGCAACCACCATCAACAAAGCTCAAGGGCAATCACTAGAAAAATGCGGTATAGATCTTAATACAGATTGCTTTACCAATGTACAATTGTATGTTGCATCTTTGAGGGTCGGTAAACCTGACAATCTATTTACACGCACAGACAATGGGACAGCGAAGACTGTTGTATATTCACAAGTTTTACGTAGTTAATTTGTATTGTATCTATCTATCTATCTATCTATATAAAAACGAGTTGTGTGTATGCATGTTTGTTTGTTTGTAAAAAGAGCGTTTGCATATGACGTCATTATTAGTACATACGGCTTTGTATATGGACAGACAATGGGAAAGCCAAGAATGTTGTATATTCTTAATTTTTACGTAGTTTGAAACACATATATAAATCTATCTACATTCACAGGTGGGACACGGGGACACAACTACAATGGCGCGTAACTAATATATATATATATATATATATATATATATATATATATATATATATATATATATATATATATATATATATATATATATATATATATACTAGCTGTTGGGGTGGCGCTTCGCGCCACCCCAACACCTAGTTGGTGGGGGCGCTTCGCGCCCCCCCCAAGCCCCCCCGCGCGCGTAAGTCGTTACGCGCCATATTAGTTACGCGCCATTGTAGTTGTGTCCCTATGTCCCACCTGTGAATATAGATAGATATATATATATATATATATATATATATATATATATATATATATATATATATATATATATATATATATATATATATATATATATATGTTTTTAACTACGTAAAACTTGCGAATATACAACATTCTTTGCTGTCCCATTGTCTGTGCATATAAATAGATTGTCAGGTTTACCGACTCTTGAACATGCAACATATAATGGTCCATGGGAAAACAATCCGTATTCAGATCTATACCTCATGATTCTAATGATTGCCCTTGAGCTTTGTTGATGGTGATTGCTAATCGACCATTCCCTGAGTCACCATCGTCATTTATATATCCCCCTGTGCACCCCGGCGTCCCCTTTGTAGTTATTTCCCTGTGTCCCGGTCGTCATTTATATTCCCTGTGTCCCGGTCGTCATTTGTGTCCCGGTGTTGCAGTCTGTGATTTCTCTTTGAGTGTCCCGGGCGTCATTTATATTCCTTGTGTCCCGGTGTCCCGGTCGTCATTTATATCCCCCTGTGCCCCCCGGCGTCCCCATTGTAGTTGTGCCCCTGTGTCCCGGTCGTCATTTATATTCCCTGTGTCCCGGTCGTCATTTGTATCCCGGTGTCCCGGTCTGTATATACATTCGTTTTTTAGTTTTGTTTTTCTCCTTTATTTTTTTCCTTTTTTCTTTTTTTTCTTTTTTAGTTTATTTAGATTTTTAGATTTTTTAGTTTTATTATTAGTTTTTAGTTTTTTTGTAGTTTTTACCATTTTTTTAGTTTTTTTAGTTTTTTTTTTTACTCATGTCCTGGTCGTCATTTATACTCCCTGTGTCCCGGTCGTCATTTGTGTCTCGGTGCTTTGTTGATTGCTAATTTATATTATATTTATATTTATATTTTTTATATTTATTAATATTTTTTTAGTTTTCTTTTTCTCTTATTTTTCAGTTTTTTCCTTTTTTTAGTTTTTTCTTTTTTAGTTTTTAGTTTTTTTTTTGTTTTTTACCTTTTTTTAGTTTTTTAGTTTTTTTAGTTTTTTAGCTTTTTTAGTTTTTTTATTAGTTTTTAGTTTTTTTTTAGTTTTTGCCTTTTTTTAGTTTTTTCAGTTTTTTTTTAGTTTTTAGTTTTTTACCTTTTTTTAGTTTTTTTTTAGTTTTTTAGCTTTTTTAGTTTTTTTTCTTTTTAGTTTTTTTTTGTAGTTTTTACCTTTTTTAGTTTTTTTTCTTCTTTTGTATTAGTGTGAAATAATTCAGACGTCATATGCGGACAAACACGACGTCACTCGACAGACAGACAGACAGACAGACGTAACCCACAAACAACTTATTTTTATATATATTTATTCATATTTTTTTAGTTTTCTTTTTCTCTTTTATTTTTCAGTTTTTTCCTTTTTTTTAGTTTTTTTCTTTTTTAGTTTTTAGTTTTTTTAGTTTTTTACCTTTTTTTAGTTTTTTTAGTTTTTTTTTAGTTTTTTAGCTTTTTTAGTTTTTTTATTAGTTTTTATTTTTTTTGTAGTTTTTGCCTTTTTTCATTTTTTTCAGTTTTTTTTTAGTTATTAGATTTTTACCTTTTTTTTAGTTTTTTTTTAGTTTTTTAGCTTTTTTAGTTTTTTTTTCTTTTTAGTTTTTTTTGTAGTTTTTACCTTTTTTAGTTTTTTTCTTCTTTTGTATTAGTGTGAAATAATTCAGACGTCATATGCGGACAAATATGACGTCACCTGATCCACAGATCCACAGATCCACACACAGACAACTTATTTTTATATATATATATATATATATATATATATATATATATATATATATATATATATATATATATATATATATATATATATATATATATATATATATATATATGTGTGTGTGTGTTTTTAACTACGTAAAACTTGCGAATATACAACATTCTTTGCTGTCCCATTGTCTCTGCATATAAATAGATTGTCAGGTTTACCGACTCTTGAACATGCAACATTTAATGGTCCATGGGAAAACAATCCGTATTCAGATCTATACCTCATGATTCTAATGATTTCCCTTGAGCTTTGTTGATGGTGATTACTAATCGACCATTCTCTGTGTCACCGTCGTCATTTATATATCCCCCTGTGCCCCCCGGCATCCCCTTTGTAGTTATGTCCCTGTGTCCCGGTCGTCATTTATATTCCCTGTGTTCCGGTCGTCATTTGTATCCCAGTGTCCCGGTCTGTATATACATTCGTTGTTTTTAGTTTTGTTTTTCACCTTTATTTTTCATTTTTTATCCTATTTTATTTTTTTCCTTTTTTATTTTTTTCGTTTTTAGTTTTTTAGTTTTTTAGCTTTTTTAGTTTTTTTATTAGTTTTTAGTTTCTTTTCTTTTTAGTTTTTTTGTAGATTTACCTTTTTTTAGTTTTTTTAGTTTTTTTACTTATGTCCTGGTCGTCATTTATGCTCCCTGTGTCCCAATCGTCATTTGTGTCCCGGTGCTTTGTTGATGGTGATTGCTAATCGAACATTCCTTTTGTCCCGGTCGCTTTCTCTATGAGTTTCGTCATTTATATTCCCTATGTGCCGGTGTCCCATTCATCATTTGTGTCCCGATGTCCCGGTCTGTAATTTTGTCAGTTAAAAACATGATGTCAGTCGAAACACAAACATGACGTCACCCGACAGATAGACCCACACACACACAGACAACTTATTTTTATATATAGATATCTGTCTATCTATATTCACAGGTGGGACACAGGGACACAACTACAATGGCACGTAACTGATATGGCGCGTAAGGACTTACGCGGGCGGGGGTGCTTGGGGGGTGCGAAGCACCCCCATCAACTAGGTGTTGGGGTGGTGCGAAGCGCCAACCCAACAGCTAGTATATTATAGATATAAAAATAAATTGTAAGTTTGTGTGTTTGTCCATGTTTTGCGTTTGTCCGCATATGTGTGTTTGTTAGTCCGCATATGACGTCATTATAAGTATATAAGGCTTTGCATATGACGTCAAAGGTTTTGTATATGATGTCAAGGCTTTGTATATGACGTCAAGGCTATGTATATGACGTCATTATAAGTAAATAAGAAGGCGATTCAAAGAGAAATATCAGTATAAATCTTACAATGACAGAAGAAACAGCCGAGGAAGCTGCTCAAAGAGTTAATTCAAAGAGAAATTTTAGTATAAATCCTACAATGGCAGAAGAAACAGCAGAGGAAGCTGTTCAAAGAGTTAATGCCAAAGACTTGCGGCTAATAGAGAAAGTAAGAAAAGAAAGCCTGCCGAGGAACCACAAAAACAGCGTGAAAACAGGCTTGCGTCTCAAAGAGAAATTACCAAAAGAAAGCGTGCCGAGGAAGCTGCTCAAAGAGTTAATTCAAAGAGAAATTTTAGTATAAATGCTACAATAGCAGAAGAAAGAGCCAATGAAGCTGCTCAAAGAGTAAATACCAAAAGGCTTGCGGCTAATACAGAAATTAAGAAAAGAAAGCGTTCCGAGGAATCACAAGAACAGCGTGAAAACAGGCTTGCGTCTCAAAGAGAAATCACCAAAAAAATCGTGCTGAGGAATCACAAGAACAACGTGAAAACAGGCTCGCGGCTCAAAGGGAAATTACCAAAATAAAGCGTGCCGAGGAATCACAAGAACAACGTGAAAACAGGCTTGAGGCTCAAAGAGATAATGCCAAAGGAAAGCGTGTCAAGGAAATACAAGAGCAACCTGAAAATTATCGCCTGGCATTCAGGTACAGCCCAGTTGATGATTATAGCTTGAGTAGATGTGTTCAAATCGAGACTAGGTCTAAAATTTGTCCCTATTGCAAAGCCTTGAAATTTAATGGTGAAACAATAGGAATGTGTTGCACCTCAGGAAAAGTTAAATTTCCTCAACTGACTGCACCACCAGAGCCATCGAGGACTTTGCTTACTGGAACTGCGTCAGAATCTAAGCATGTTTTGTTAAAAATCAGAAAATAAAACTTATGTTTCCAAATGATGTCGTTTGGTACCCAAATCGAAAATCAAGATTAATTTATGCCTACTTTTAAAGTAAAAGGGCAAATTTATTATAGAGTAGGGTCCCTTCACCATTCTCAGGTGATAATCATAAATTTATACAACTGCACTTCGTCAGTGATGGAAATTCTAAATTGAATGCACGTTACTAAATTCCTCCCGACGTTGAAAGGACTAAGGTTTCCCAATTGCAACATCTTTTCCATGAAAATAATAATTTAGTGCGTCTGTTCAAAGCAGCAATCGATTTGATGCCTGCTGATACGCATAAAATTGTTATTTCCGCTGAAAAGCGCCTACTGGCCAACATATGCGTAGATACAATGCTCCAACTATCGACGAAGCGGTAATCGTTATGGTCGGTGATCAGTTTTTATCTCGAGATAAAATTCTTCATAAGCGAAACGCTCGTTGGTAAGAATTGCTGGAACTCATCGATGCTACGATGCCCTACAATACCCTGTCATTTTTTGGGATGGAGCCAACGGCTATCACTTTAATAATAAATTGATAGAACCATCCACTAAGAAACAAACTGATAAGAAATGCAGCGCAATGAATTATAGAATATTGATTCTTCAGGATAAAGACAATTATATTTTAAAATGCCGTCAATTGTTTCACCAATACATCGTTGATATGTATGCAAAGATTGAATCAGAACGTTTGCTATTTATCCGTCTGAATCAGACCAAGCTCCGCTCTGAACAATACATTCATTTGTGAGATGCAGTTGTAAATGACGGTAATACCACTAACGTTGGAAGATTAACGATTTTACCTTCATCATATGCTGGCAGTCCCCGTCATATGCATAAATATGCTCAAGATGCTATTGCGTATGTTGGTCTCTACGGTCGTCCAGATTTATCTATTATATTTACATGTAATCAATCTTTGGACGAGATACAGCAGCTTTTACTTCAAGGTCAATCGGCGGTTCATAAACATGACATTACGGCCCGTGTCTTCCGGCAAAAGTTGAAATCACTGACAAACTACATAGTAAAACTTAAAGTGTTTGGTTCAGTGCAATGATGGCTGTACTCAGTGGAATGGTAAAAGCGAGGATTGCTACACGCGCATATATTAATATGGTTGTTTGATAAAATTTCTTCTAATGAAAATGACGATGTGATTTCCGCTGAAATTCCTGATGAAAATGTCAATAAAGGCTTATATGATATTGTGGTGAAAATGTAATACATGAACCTTGCGGTGCACTGAACGAAAAATCACCATGCATGGCCAAAGGAAGGTGCACAAAGCAATATCCTCTACTTTCAGTACCCAGCAAAATTACTGGCAATGATGGTTACCCACAATATAGAAGACGATCTACTGAAGATGGCGGTAAAACAGCAATAATAAAGAAGCATAACGGTACCACAATCGAAGTAGATAATCAGTGGGTTGTTCCATATTCACCTTTATTGTCAAAACATTTAATGCACAGGTAAACGTTGAATACTGTAAATCCGTAAAGGCAATCAAATACATATGTAAATACGTCACCAAAGGCAACGACTCGGCAGTTTTTGGTTGGCAGTCCGAAATCAGTGACATCGATGAAATGTACAATATCAGACTGGAAGATACATAAGCAGTAGTTGGAGAATTCTTTCATTTCCGATACATGAACGAAGTCCAGCTGTTGTTCACTTGGCGGTACATTTACAGAATGGTCAACGTGTCTATTTTTCGAAATCCAACGTGCAACAAAGAGTCCTGAATCCGAAGGATACAACGTTAACTGCTTTCTTTTCCTTATGTCAAAACGATTCTTTTGCAAAAAACCTGCTGTATACTGAAGTGCCTTCGTATTACACGTTTAATGCTAAAAAGAAAGTATTTGAACGTCGAAAACAGGATAAGTCAGTCGACGGCCAACCTACCATCTTCAAAGATACCACGATAGGAAGACTCTACACCATTCACCCCAATCAACATGAATACTTTTTTCTCCGCCTGCTTACGGTGAATATACCAGGTCCAACGTCCTTTGAGTATTTGAGAACTGTAAACGGTAATATACATGACACTTACCTTAGTGCATGCCAAGCTCTGAATTTATTGGAAAATGACCAACACTGGGATAACTGCATCAATGACGTCTGCAAAACGTCAACTCCAAGTCAAATTCCTGCATTATTTGCAATCATACTAACAACTTGTTCTCCTTCAGCTCCTACAGAGTTATGGGAGAAATATAAATCGAAAATGGCCCAGGATATACTCCATCGAAAAAGTTTAGAGAAGTTAGATATGACCTTTGATTTTACATCAGAAATTTATAACTACTCTTTCGTTATTATTGAAGATTTGTGCGTATGTATGGCAAACAAACCTCTTCAGAATTTGGGAATGCCTTCACCGAATCGAAACGCTGCTGTTTCGACATGTGTAGAATTGGATCGTGAACAAAGTTATAAAACGAGTGATCTATTGTCGTATGTACACAATACAATAATCAGACGTTAACAATATTTCTAAGTTAACGTCTGAGCAAAAAGACATTTATGATAAGATAATGCATTGTGCAGATAACAACGTTGGAGAAATCTTCTTTTTGGATGCGCCAGGAGGTACTGGTAAAACCATTGTGACAAAATTGATTCTGGCATCAATTCGTTCAAAAAATGACATAGCGTTGGCAATTGCGTCGTCCGGAATAGCCGCAACGTTGCTGCCTGGAGGAAGAACTGCTCATTACGCTTTGACATTGCCTCTGAATTAGCATTTTTCAGAAATTCCCCGTGCAATATTTCCAAATCATCTGGGATGGGTAGAGTATTGATGCAATGCAAGCTTATTATTTGGCACGAGTGCACAATGGCACACAAAAAATCGCGAGATTTGCGAGGTAATTCGAAACCCTTTGGCAGCAAATTAATAATGCTTGCGGGAGATTTCAGGCAAACATTACCTATAATACCTAGATCAACCCCTGCAGTCGAAACGAATGCTTGCCTGAAAAATTCTAATTTATGGGCACGCGTAAAGACATTAAAATTAGCTACAAATATGCGTGTCCGATTGCAAAACGATGACTCTGGTCAAACATTTTCAAATCAATTGCTGGCAATTGGAAACGGAAAGCTCTCAGTAGACTCAATTTCAGGACGTATACAACTGCCTGATGAGTTCTGTAATTTAGTGACGTCCAAAACTGATTTGGTTGAAAAGGTATTTCCGTATTTTCTAACCAATTATAAAAATCATAAATAGCTAAGTGAACGAGCGATTCTGGCAGCCAAGAATTAAGACGTCAAGGAAATCAAAAATATTATTTTGACCAAGATTCGAGACCAGGCAGTCCTGTACAAGTCAGTTGACACAGTTCTGGAACCAAATGAAGTGGCTAATTATCCATCTGAATTTTCAAATTCCCTGGATCTCCCAGGGTTTCCACCACACGTTCTACAACTAAAAATAGGCGTACCAATAATACTGTTACAAAATATCAACCCACCAAAGCTTTGCAATGGCACGCGACTTGCCGTAAAAAAAAAAACAATGGAAAACGTAATAGAGGCAACAGTCTGGAGAGCGCCTTTTGAGGGTGAGGCTGTTCTTATTCCTCGCATTCCCATGATTCCAACGGCTCTGCCTTTTCAATTTAAAAGATTGCAATTCCCAATTCGATCAGCATTTGCAATCACCATCAACAAGGCTCAAGGGCAATCATTAGAAAAATACGGTATAGATCTTAATGCAAACTGTTTTTCCATGGACAATTGTACGTTGCATGTTGGAGGGTCGGTAAATCTGACAATGTATTTATATGCACAGACAATGGGACAGCAAAGAATGTTGTATATTCGCAAATTTTACGTAGTTAATTTGTGTTGTATATGTATATCTATCTATCTATCTATCTATATATATAAAAATAAGTTGTCTGTGTGTTATGTCTGTCGAGTGACGTCATGTAGTCATGTCGTAATGAAGTTAGTTGTCGTCATGTTTGTTTTGACGATGACGTCATTAAAGGTATTTAAGAAATTCGTTCAAAGACAAATTTTTAATTGTAAGAAGATTGTGGACGGAAAAATGTTTAATTGTAAAATGACTGAAGAACCTATAATGGCAACAGCCGAGGAAGCTGCTCAAAGAGTCTATGCGAAAAAACTTGCTGCTGATAGAGAAAGTAAGAAAAGAAAGCGTGCCGAGGAATCACAAGATCAGCAAGAAAACAGGCTTGCGGCTGATAGAGACAGTAAGAACAGAAAGCGTGCCGAGGAATCACAAAAGCAACGTGAAAACAGGCTTGCGGCTTCAAGAGATAATGCCAGATTAGGAATGCGCAATTTCCGTCAACGAAGGCGTGTCGAGGAACTACCAGAGTAACGCGAAACCATACTTGCTGCTAAAAGAGAAAGTGAAAAAAGAAGGTGTGCCGAGGAATCACAAGAGCAACGTGAAAACAGCCTTGCAGCTTCAAGAGATAATGCCAAAAGAAAGCGTGCTGAGGAATCACAAGAGCAACGTGAAAATTATCGCATGGCATTCAGGTACAGGTCAGTCAATGATTATAGTAGATGTGTTCAAATCGGGACTATGTCTAACATTTGTCGCAGCTGCAAGGCCTTGAAATTTAATGGTGAAACAATGGGAATGTGTTGCGCCTCAGGAAAAGTTAAACTTCCTCAACTGGCTGCACCCCCAGAGCCATTGAAGACTTTGCTTACTGGAACTACGTCAGAATCTAAGCGTTTTTTATCAAAAATCAGAAAATATAACTCATGTTTCCAAATTACGTCGTTTGGTGCATTAATACAAAGAAGAAAAAAAAAACTAGAAAAGGTAAAAACTACAAAGTAACTAAAAAGAAAACACTAAAAAAACTAAAAAAAGCTAAAAAACAAAAAAAAAATAAAAAAGGTAAAAAACTAAAAACTAAAAAAGAAAAAAACTAAAAAAAAAACTAAAAAAAGGTAAAAACTACAAAAAAAAACTAAAAAGAAAAAAAACTAAAAACTAATAAAAAAAAATAAAAAACTAAAAACTGAAAAAGAAAAAAAAAGTAAAAAAAGGAAAAAAACTGAAAAATAAAAGAGAAAAAGAAAACTATAGACCGTGAGACAGGGAATATAAATGACGACCGGGACACTCAAAGAGAAATCACAGTAGTAAAAACTACAAAAATAAACTAAAAAGAAAAAAAACTAAAAACTAATAAAAAAACTAAAAAAACTAAAAACTGAAAAAGAAAAAGAAGTAAAACAAGGAAAAAAACTGAAAAATAAAGGAGAAAAAGAAAACTATAGACCGGGACACAGGGAATATAAATGACGACCGGGACACTCAAAGAGAAATCACAGACTGGGACACTGGGACACAAATAACGACCGGGAGATATGAATGGCAACCGGGACACTCAAAGATAAATTACAAACCGGGACACAAATGACGACCGGGAAACCGGGACACAAATGACGACCCGGACACCAGGACACAGGGAATATAAATGACGACCGGGACAATTTTACGTTGCATGTTCAAGAATCGGTAAACCTGACAATCTATTTATATGCACAGACAATGGTACATCAAAGAATATTGTATATTCGCAAATTTTACGTAGTTAAAAACATATATACAAATATCTTTCCATATTCACAGGTGGGACACAGGGTTACAACTACAATGGCGCGTAACTAATATTGCGCGTAACGACTTAAGCGCGCGGGGGGGCTTGAGGGCGCGTGAAGCACCCCCACCAACTAGGTGTTGGGGTGGCACGAAACGCCACCCCAACAGCTGGATTAACGACGCTACTTGACTACTAAGGTCCCTGCGTCGGCCCTTCAGTACGTTTCTGCAGCATGATTCGATCTCTGGGTCCCGTATTACCAAGCTAAGGTTGTATGTATGCATGTTTGTTTGTTTGTAAAAAGAGCGTTTGCATATGATTTCATTATAAGAATAAAAGGCTTTGTATATGCACAGACAATGGGACAGCGAAGAATTTTGTATATTCGCAAGTTTCACGTAGTTAAAAACATATATATAAATATATATATATATTTATATATATATATATATATATATATATATATATATATATATATATATATATATATATATATATATATATATATATATATATATATATATATATATATATATATTTATATATATATATATATATATATATATATATTGCAGGAGGAAATTAACCTGTAGTCAACCTGTGTGTGTTCCCCAGCGAGAACCTCCAACAGGTACGACTCTAGTTTGACACACATGCACGGAAAGGTGTAGCATAAATGGCAGACAGTAACAACGCCAATCAAAGGGATAAAATTGACCCTTGACTGGGCTGCCCACTTAATTCAACAATCTGTCTTGGCTTTTTTCTACAATTGGCCATGACTTTGACTTTTCCCACAACTATTCCCTCTTTTTTAAATTCAAAAATCAACGGAACCTCCAACAGGTACGACTCTAGTTTGACACACATGCACGGAAAGGTGTAGCATAAATGGCAGACAGTAACAACGCCAATCAAAGGGATAAAATTAACCCTTGACTGGGCTGCCCACTTAATTCAACAATCTGTCTTGGCTTTTTCTACAATTGGCCATGACTTCCACTTTTCCCACAACTATTCCCTCTTTTTTAAATTCAAAAATCAACGGTGTTGGGGTGTCCCAAGCCCCCCCGCGCGCGTAAGTCGTTACGCGCCATATTAGTTACGCGCCATTGTAGTTGTGTCTCTGTGTCCCACCTGTGAATATAGATAGATTTATATATGTGTTTCAAACTACGTAAAAATTGCGAATATACAACATTTTTGGCTTTCCCATTACTGGGAGCTTTCCGTTTCCAATTGCCAGCAATTGATCTGAAAATGTTTGACCAGAGTTATCGTTTTGCAATCGGACACGCATATTTGTAGTTAATTTTAATATTTTTACGTGTGCCCATAAATTAGAATTTTTAGGCAAGCATTCATTTCGTCTGCAGGAGATAAACTACGTAAAAATTGCGAATATAAAACATTCTTGGCTTTCCCATTGTCTGTGCATATACAAAGCCGTATGCACTAATAATGACGTCATATGCAAACGCTCTTTTTACAAACAAACAAACATGCATACACACAACTCGTTTTTATATAGATAGATAGATAGATAGATACAATACAAATTAACTGCGTAAAACTTGCGAATATACAACATTATTCGCTGTCCAATTGTCGCTGCAGATAAATAGATTGTCAGGTTTACCGACCCTCGAACATGCAACTTACAATTGTCCATGGGAAAAACAATCAGTTTTAAGATCTATGCCACATTTTTCTAATGATTGACCTTGAGCTTTGTTAATGGTGATAGCAAATGCTAATCGAATTGGGAATTGCAATCTTTTAAATTGAAAAGGTAGATCCGTTGGAATCATGGGAATGCGAGGAATAAGAACAGCCTCACCCTTAAAAGGCCCCTTTCAAGATTGTGGGCTCCAATAGGTTTTCCATTGTTTTTTTTACGGCAAGTCGCGTGCCATTGCAAAGCTTTGGTGGGTTGATATTTCTTAAAAGTATTATTGGTACGCCTATTTTTAGTTGTAGCACGTGTGGTGGAAACCCTGAAAGATCTATGGAATTTAAAAATTCAGATGGATAATTAACCGCTTCATTTGGTTCCAAAACTGTGTCGACTGACTTGCAAAGGACTGCCTGGTCTCGAATCTTGGTCAAAACAATATTGTTGATTTCGTGGACTTCTATATTTTTGGGCTCGAGAATCGCTCTTTCACTTAGCCATTTATTATTTTTATAATTTTTTAGAATATTTGGAAATACTTTTTTAATCAATTCATTTTTGGACGTCACTAAATTACAGAAATCAGCAGGTAGTTGTATACGTCCTGAAATTGAGTCTATCGTATCATAAATGTCTTTTTGTTCCGATGTTAACTTGGAAATGTTATTTTGTACATAAGACAATAGATCACTCGTATTGTAACTTTGTTCACGATCCAATTCTACACATGTCAAAACAGCAGCGATACGGTTAGGTGAAGGCATTCCTAAATCCTGAAGAGGTTTGTTTGCCATACGTACGCACAAATCTTCTATAATAACTAAAGTGTAGTTATAAATTTCTGATGTAAAATCAAAAGTCATATCTGACGTCTCTAACTGCTTTCGATGGAGTATATCTTCGGACATTTTTTACTTATATTTTTTCCATAACTCTGTAGGAGCTGATGGAGAGTAAGTGCACGAATTTAACTTGGGGTTGACGTTTCGCACGCGTCATTGATGCAGTTATCCCGGTGTTGGTCATTCTCCAATAAATTCAGAGCTTGGCATGCACTACAGTAGTGTCATGTATAGTACCGTTTACAGTTCTCAAATACTCAAAGGATGTCGGACCTGGTACATTCACCAAAAGCAGGCGTAGAAAGAAGCATTCATGTTGATTGGGGTGAACGGTGTAGAGTCTTCCTATCGTGGTATCTTTGAAGATGGTAGGTTGGCCGTAAACCCACTGGTTATCTACTTCGATGGTGGTACCATTGCCATTGTAGGTTCTCCAGTCATTTTACATTTAGAAATTTCTCTTTCAACGGTCTTCTTACAATTAAAAATTTATCTTTGAACGATATTCTTAAATACCTGTGTCCTGGTCGTCCTTTATATTCCCTGTGTCCCGGTCGTCATTTGTGTCCCGGTATCCCGGTCTGTAATTTCTCTTCGAGTGTTTTTTCTTTTTAGTATTTTTTAGTTTTTTACATTTTTCTTTTTTCAGTTTTCTTTTTCTTCTTTATTTTTCAGCTTCACTATGAAATACATATCGCCGAACCTTTGTTTTTTTAACTAAAATCTGGTAGGCACTGATGACCTTATCCAAGTGAAAATCCCAAACCCAATCATCATCGCTATGATTTTCAGTTTTGACATGTTTTGACTGTCGCTGTCCAGGTGGATCTTCATCTAACTGCGTGGTTTTGCGTTCTTTAGCCTCAAGCCTGTTTCCTTGCTGTTCTTTTGATTCCTCGGCACGCTTTCTTTTCTTACTTTCTCTATCAGCAGCAAGTTTTTTGGCATAGACTCCTTGAGCATCTTCATCGGCTTTTGCCATTGTAAGTTCATCAGTCATTTTAAACTTAAGCATTAATAGATTTCTACGTGAACATATATGTCTTAAATATTTTTAATGACGTCACCGCCATAGCAAAAATGACGACAACTAACTTCATGACGTCAGTCGACACAGAAACATGACGTCACCTGACAGACAGACATAACCCACAAACAACTTATTTATATATATATATATATATATATATATATATATATATATATATATATATATTATATATATATATATATATATATATATGTATATATATATATATATATATATATATATATATATAAATAAGTTGTTTGTCTGTCTGTCGACTGACGTCATGTTTGTGTGTCGACTGACGTCATGTTTGTCGACTGACGTCATTATAAGGATTGAGCTGTATGTCGTCATGAAGTTGTTTGTCGTCTGACCTCATGTTTGTCGACTAACGAAACTACAGACCGGGACACTGGGACACAAATGACGTGTTATGTCTGTTATAACGTAATAGAGACAACAATCTTGACAGGGCCTTTTGAGGGTGAGGCTTTTCTTATTCCACGCATTCTCATGATTCCAATGGATCTGCCTTTTCAACCTAAAGGATTGCAATTCCCAATTTGATTAGCATATTTAGTTTTCAGTCCAGAACCGCTAAAGCTATTATGTAAATATCAAAAATATTTATGTTGTCTGAGCAATAATTTTTAGTTCTTATTTCAAAATAGAAAATTACCTGACAATTTTAGAATTATATCTATCTATATATATAAAAATAAGTTGTCTGTCTGTGGATCAGGTGACGTCATGTTTCTGTGTCGACTGGCGTCATGAAGTTAGTTGTCGTCGTTTTTGCTATGACGGTGACGTCATTAAAGATATTTAAGACATATATGTTCACGTAGAAATCTATTAATGTTTAAGTTTAAAATGACTGATAAATTACAATGGCAAAAGCCGATGAAGAAGCTCAAAGAGTCTATGCCAAAAAACTTGCTGCTGATAGAGAAAGTCAGAAAAGAAAGCGTGCCGAGGAATCAAAAGAACAGCAAGGAAACAGGCTTGAGGCTAAAGAACGCAAAACCGCGCAGTTAGATGAAGATCCACCTGGACAGCGAGAGTCAAAACATATCAAAACTGAAAATGATAGCGATGATGATTAGGTTTGGGATCTTGACTTGGATAAAGTCATCAATGCCTACCAGATTTTAGTTAAAAAAAACAAAGGTTCGGTGATATGTATTTCATAGTGAAGCTGAAAAATAAAGAAGAAAAAGAAAACTGAAAAAAGGAAAAACGTAAAAAACTAAAAAATACTAAAAAGAAAAAACACTCAAAGAGAAATTACAGACCGGGACACAAATGACGGCCGGGACAGAGAGAATATAAAAAACGACCGGGACACTCAAGGAGAAATTACAGACTGGAATACCGGGACAGAAAAGGACAACCGGGACACAGGCAATATAAATGACGACCAGGACACAGGTATTTAAGAATATCGTTCAAAGACAAATAGATATATATATATATATATATATATATATATATATATATATATATATATATATATATATATATATATATATATATATATATATATATATATATATATCCGATGAAGATGCTCAAAGAGTCTATGCCAAAAAACTTGCTGCTGATAGAGAAAGTCAGAAAAGAAAGCGTGCCGACGAATCAAAAGAACAGCAAGGAAACAGGCTTGAGGCTGTATATCCTGACGAATATAAATGACGCCCGGGACACTCAAATAGAAATCACAGACTGGGACACCGGGACACAAATGACGACGGAGACACAGGGAATATAAATGACGACCCGGACACAGGGACACAACTACAACGGGGACGCCGGGGGGCACAAGGGGATATATAAATGACGACGGCAACAAAGGAAATGGTCGATTAGCAATCACCATCAACAAAGCTCAAGGGCAATCAATAGAATCATGAGGTATAGATCTGAATACGGATTGTTTTCCCATGGACCATTATGCGTTGCATGTATCCAGAGGCAACTTTCTTTTAAGACAATCTCTAGTTTTCTCTGGAGTGACGTCATGCCAGAGTCATAGGAGGCCATTGTAGTATCAGCGGCGAACGCCAGCAGCTTACTAGAGTCGTTGTCATTATTTGAAGGGTCTTCACTGCAGCACAGTTTGCAGCACCGTGAGGTCCTGAAATTTGGGTTCAGAACACGGATTAGCTCATTCACATGAATCAGAAATAACAGTGGGCCTAGGACTGATCCCTGTGGCACACCAAAATTTACCACGATATCGTTCAACGGATCTTCTCCTGTGTACTTGCGCCGATTGCTAAGGTCGGACTGGAACCATTTCAGTGCCTCTCCTCTAACGCTAATGTGTTCTAGTTTACCTAGTAGAATTCCGTGATCCATACTGTCGAATGCTTTTTTTGATATCAAGTAAAATAGCAGCTGGCAAAAGTCCTAGGTCATTAGCTTTGTTGGTTAAGTAAGCTCAGTGACGTCAGCGCATCTTCAATTGAATGTCCTGGTCTGAATCCAAATTGTCGTGAGTTGAGGAATCCCTTCGCTTCAAGAAAAGAGTAAAGTTGATTCTTCAAAGGTTTCTCAAAGACTTTAGAAAATACCGAGAGAATTGAGATTGGTCGAACGTTAGATGGGTCATCCTGAAGGCCACCTTTATGGAGAGGTACTATTTGTGCTTTCTTGAGGAGTGATGGAAATACCCCTTCCACAATGAGAGGTTTATTAAATGTTTTAAAGGTTGTAATACAGACGGCAACAATGCTTTCAACACTTTCGCGTGAACGCGGTCGAATCCGGAGGCAGATCTACCTCTCAAGTCTTTGACAATCATTGAGACGTCGAGGGAAGTTACGGGAACGACTGCCATTGACTTAACACACGTTCGATCTAGAAAATCCTTGTAGGATTTTGCTTGGGGTGTTACTGTGTTCACCGTTCTTTCTCCAATACTGGCGAAGTGTAAAGTGCTTTCGCAACTTCGGTTTGCTCAGTAAAGGTTTTCCCATCAACAGAAATTTTGGAGGGCAGTTCAGGTTTTTGATCATTGGGTCGTAACAGTGAATTAATTGTCGTCCAAACTTTCCTTCCATCCTTACCCCTTTCAGCTAGTTTTGTATTAAAATATTCTCTTTTGGTCTTTCTGAGAATTGATTGGAGGCATTTCTTATAAGATTCATATATTTTTAAGCTATACCTGGTCGGTTACGGTACACAGTCCAAAGCCTGTTCTTTCTTGATAAATACATCTGAGTAAACTCAAACATCTGAGTATTATGTAGAAGAAGCTGACAAATGGTGGTCCAACATGATCAAAGCATTAAATTATAGCTCAAATTTGAATTCTAATGTAGCAAGTGGTTGAAATTTAATTCTATTCTAGAGACAAAAGATTTAGTACAAGTGAATTAAGCCCCTCCCAAAAATGTGAAATGAAAGATTACCTTCTGTCAAAAAAATAATTAGGAATTATTTTTCTGAATATACTTTGAATCTTACAAGTCGCTACAAAAAGGCTTTTAAGAGCTTTTGTAGGCAGCATGAATCCATTTTGTTTAAATTTATATAAACAAATTTTATGTAAAAAGTTTTAATGATTAAAATCCTATAAAAAAAAATTTATAATTGATCAATTACTATTGAAAAAACAAATTATGCGATCAACATTAAAAGTCTGTTCTCGGGGAGATGTGTTAATTGAAAACCGACCCAAAAAATCCCCTGTATTTATGATTGTGTTTATGATTGTATAGAATATATTGTATATTATGATTGTGTACACATGATAAAAAGTTGTCAGATTTAGTTGTCAAACCAAATTAACTATCATCAAATTTTTAGCGTTGAAATTTAAACTTGGTTTTATTTTAGATCAAAAAACTTCAGCCTCGGGATTTGGATTATCTTGTGAAGCTGAATGGGACTTACTTTGCACTGGTGAAACTGTAAACGACTGTAGCTGCCTTAGATACTATAAGAGTGAATCACCAGTTAGATACTCAACCGCTGAGTTAATTTGCAGCAGTTTAGGTGGAACTCTTCCCATAATCCATTCAGATTTGAAAAACAAGATTACTTTTGTTTATCCAGATAGTTTTAGGGAGGGTGCCTGGATAGGACTAAGTCTAAAAGATGGTAACCTTAAATGGGCGGATGGAAGTCAATTGACCTTCGAAAACTGGAACACAGTTAATAACACGCAAACAGGAGATGGTGAATGTGTTAATTATGTTGGAGATGGAGAACCAAATTACAATCCAGATATTGGAGATTTCAAATGGGAGCTTGGTAATTGTCGTTCTGAGCGGAATCTCATATGTGAGAAGAGGCCAAATACCACATCAGCAACAACTATAGGCTCACAATCAGCAACAACTATAGGTTCAGAATCAGCAACAACTATAGTTTCACAATCAGAAATAACACCTACAGAAGGAGAAACAACCACTGAAGAAGTACAACCTGACTCATGTCCAACAGACTATTCAGAAGAGTGCTTTGGTACTTGCTATTGCTACAAAGTGAAAAAGGATACACCTTTGTACTGGGGAGACGCTGTCGCAGCTTGTAAAACTGAAGGTGCTGATCTGGTTTCTATTCATTCTATTGATGAAAATCAGTATATCAGAAATATTTTATTAAATCAAACAAATTCCTGGATTGGTTCCTTGTATGGTTCTACTAACTGGGTAGATGGCACAATTTTGAACTACAAAAATTGGCGTGGTACACAGTATGATGATTACACTGCCGGCTATATGAATAACGCTGCATATAATGGACAGTGGCTGACTGTGTCCAACTTTAATACTAAGCTGTATTTTGTATGCAAGAAACTGAAAGAGTAATGTGGAAAAATAGAAATGGCATAAATAAAAATTACAAACATGTCTTAATAAAGTAAAAGGTATAATAACTATATTTGCTTTGTAATGACATTTTAGTTGCAAACTATTTAGTTCAAAGGGCAAAATGTCAAGTGTTCTTTTATAATGAAAAAAAAAATCACCAGTGCAACAGAAAACACACACACACACGCATATATATATATATATATATATATATATATATATATATATATATATATATATATATATATATATATATATATATATATATATATATATATATATATATATATATATATATATATATATATATATATATATATATATATATATATATATATATATATATATATATATATATATATATATATATATATATATATATATATATATATATATATATATATATATATAATATGTATATATATATATATATATATATATATATATATATATATATATATATATATATATATATATATAATATGTATATATATATATATATATAATATATATATATATATATATATATATATATATATATATATATAATATGTATATATATATATATATATATATATATATAATATATATATATATATATATATATATATATATATATATATATATATATATAGATATAGATATATATATATATATATATATATATATATATATATATATATATATATATATATATATATATATATATATATATCAATATATATATATATATTATATATATATATATATATATATATATATTATATATATATATATATATATATATATATATATATATATATATATATATATATTATATATATATATATATATATATATATATATATATATATATATATATATATATATATATATATATATAATATATATGTATATACTTATATATATATATATATATACTTATATCGAACATTCCCTGTGTCCCGGTGGTCATTTATATATCCCCCCAGTGCCCCCCGGCGTCCCCGTTGTAGTTGTGTCCCTGTGTCCCGGTCGTCATTTATATTCCCTGTGTCCCGGTCGTTATTTGTCTCCCGGTGTCCCAGTCTGTAATTTCTCTTTAGGTGTCCCGGTCGTCATTTATATTCCCTGTTTCCCGGTCGTCATTTGTGTCCCAGTTTCCCGGTCTGTAATTTCGTCAGTTGACAAACATGACGTGAGTCGACAAACAACTTCTTGAAGGCATAATGCTCAATCCTTATAATGCCGTCAGTCGACAAACATGCATGACGTCAGTCAACACACAAACAACTTATCTATATATATAAAAATAAGTTTTCTGTTTGTCTGTGTGTCGAGTGACGTCATGTTTGTGTGTCGACTGACGTCATGTTTGTCGACTGACGAAATTACAGACCGGGACATCGGGACACAAATGACAACCGGGACACAGGAAATATAAATGACGGCCGGGACACTCAAAGAGAAAGGGATCGGGACACAAGGAATGTTCGATTAGCAATCACCATCAACAAAGCACCGGGACACAAATGACGACCGGGACACGGGGAATATAAATGACGACCAGGACACTCAAAGAGAAATTACAGACCGGGACACCGGAACACAAATGACGACCGGGACAAAAATGACGACCGGGACACCGGGACACAAATGACGACCGGGACACAGGGAAACAACAACAAAGGAGGCGCCGGGGGATATGTAAATGACGACGGGGACACAGGGAATGTTCAATTAGAAATCACCATCAACAAAGCTCAAGGGCAATCATTAGAATAATGAGGTATAGATCTGAATACAGATTATTTTTCCCATGGACAATTATATATAACTACAATGGCACGTAACTTATATGGCGCGTAACGACTTACGCGCGCGGGGAGGCTTGGGGGGTGGCCCCCACCAACTTTGTGCTGGGGTGGCGTGAAATGCCACCCCAACAGCTAGTATATCTATCAATATATATAAAAATAAGCTGTCTGTGTGTCTATGTGTCGAGTGACGTCACTGTCCACATATGACGTCTAAATTATTTCATCACATACCAATTCAAAAACGATTGTATTCAAGCCGAAGTAGTTCAGTTATATAACTACCTGTGTTGGCGCAGTGGGTTTGACCTTAGCGTGGTAATACGGGACCTAGAGATCGAACCATGCTCCAGGAATGCACTAAAGGGCCGACGCAGGGACCTTAGTAGTCAAGAAGCGTCGTTAATCCGATACAAATACAAATACAGTAGCTCAGTTGGTAAATCGTTATGTTCCAGGTTCTAGGTCCGAGAGGTTTCAGGTTCGTACCACGGCTTTAGCATTAATACAAAAGAAGAAAAAAAAATAAAAAAGATAAAAACTACAAAAAAAAACTAAAAAGAAAATACTAAAAAAAACTAAAAAAGCTAAAAAACTGAAAAAAACTGAAAAAAAGGGTAAACAACTAAAAACTAAAAAAGTAAAAAAAAAAATAAAAAAAAAAGTTAAAAAAGGTAAAAACTACAAGAAAACTAAAAAAAAATAAAAACCAATAAAAACCAAAAAACAAAAAACTGAAAGAGAAAAAAACTAAAAAAAGGAAAAAACTGACAAATAAAGGAGAAAAAGAAAACTAAAAAAGGTAAATGTATTCAAGCCGAAGTAGCTGAGTTGGAAAAGCGTTATGTTCCAGGTTCTAGGTCCGAGAGGTTCCAGGTTCGAACCTTGCCTTTAGCATTAATACAAAAGAAGAAAAAAACTAAAAAGAAAAAAAACCTAAAAAACAGCTAAAAACTACTAAAATAACTATAAAAGCTAAGAAACTAAAAAAAAATAAAACAAAGGTAAAAAATTAAAAACTAAAAAAGAAAAAAACTAAAAAAGGGTAAAAACAGCAAAAAAACTAAAAAAAAAACCTAAAAACTAATAAAAAACTAAAAACTGAAAAAGAAAAAAAAACTAAAATAAGGAAAAAAACTGAAAAATAAAGGAGAAAAAGAAAACTTAAAAAAATAAAAATTAAAAAAATAAAAATGTAAAAACTACAAAAAAATTAAAAAGAAAAAAGAAAAAAAAACTAAAAAACTAAAAAACAGGTAAAAACCAAAAAAAACTAAAAAGAAAAAAAAGGAAAAAAATTTTTTATTTCATCATATACCAATTCAAAAACGAATGTATATACCGGGACACAGGGAATATAAATGACGACCGGGACACTCAAAGAGAAATAATAGACTTGGACACCGGGACAAAAATGACGACTGGCACGTGTGCGTCGACTGACGTCATGTTTGTGTGTCAACTGACGTCATGTTTGTCGACTATAAATGACGACTGGGACACAGGGACACAACTACAACGGGGACGCCGGGGGGCACAGGGGGATATATAAATGACGATGGGGACACAGGAAATGTTTGATTTGCAATCACCATCAACCATGCTCAAGGGCAATCATTAGAATAATGAGGTATAGATCTGAATACGGATTGTTTTTCCCATGGACAATTATAATTTGCATGTTCAAGAGTCGGTAAACCTGACAATCTATTTATATGTACAGACATTGGGACAGCGAAGAATGTTGTATATTCGCAGGTTTTACGTAGTTAAAAACATAAAAATGTATATAAATCTATATTCACAGGTGGGACACAGGGACACAACTACAATGGCGCGTAACTAATATGGCGCGTAACGACTAACGCGCGGGGGGCGGGGCTTGGGGGGCGCGAAGCGCCACCCCAACAGCTAGTTTTTATATATATAGATAGATGAGGGGATTTGCCCCCTCGTTAATATCTCGCTCTTTACACTAAATCTTTAATTTTTTTTCAATTCTTTAAGATTTACCCCTGAATCACAAAGGCTGTAGAATAAATAGTTAAAATTACTAAAAATACTTTAGCGTAAAGAGCGAGGTATTTAGGAAGAGATGAGCCCCCATATACGGAATAATCTATGTTCGTTTTAAGTTTTTAAGTTTGTGCATATACAACTATAACTTATAGCTTGCAGTTTCTAGTCACAAAATAAGTAAGTAGCATTCTATTATTTGTACCATCCTAGCCTAAACACGACTTAGAAGCTTACTTATTTTTCATGAGCCTTGCTCTGTGTCTATGCACCCCATTCTCCCTGCCTGAGTAGATAAATTTTATATTACCCAATTTCATTCTTCGTAGTGGTTTCGGGAATTATTTATGCTTCATACCCCTGGGATTTGAGTTTTTGAAAGCCTTAATATGTGCAGTTCGAAATGTCTGAGTTGTTAGTAAAAATTTTGGTACGATAGTTATCTTTTGCGTCGAAACATTAAGCTATTGATTTATCTATTTTTCTTTGTCCACTATAAAACATTAAACCACATGTGGAGCATTATGAAAAAGAAACAAAAAGAAACTTCAATATAGACAAATATAACGCACAACCATTAACAGCAAAATAGTCGGAACAACGGTTGGAAACAAACCAAACAAAGACCAAGATTATCGGCTAAAAGAGTATTTAATCTTTTGATTGACTCCAAAAAGATTATAGTACCATATTTACTAACAATGGACGCTAAGATTGAGGCATAAAAAGTAGGTATACTTCAGGTACCGAGAGTACACACTCGAGTTGATTAAGGTTGCTTCTTTTGGAACACAGGACAAATCTAAGACAAAAATAAAATCTAATGACCACAGAATTTAACAGAAAGACGGACGAGTGTTTGACGTGAGTAACAACCGCGACTAGCTTCTATTTTCCTGGAGTCTATCAGAAGCTTTTACTTAATGCAGACAAGAGAACTGGAACGGAGCCCAAACAGCACGCTGCAAATATGAATGAAAGTAGTAAATAAGCACGACGGTGCTACACCCTAAGAGTTCAAACCAATGGTGCTAATTTCCGTTTTGTTGCCTTTTAGTCAAGAAGTGCAATGGGGGGGCTGGGGGCTTAGTATTGTTTGATTTCGCACACATTTCTTGCTTACCTTCCCCAGATTTCTCCATGTACCCGCTTAGATCTAGGTTGACTCTTGCTGAGGTTACAAACTCACACCCCTGACACCGTCCAAAACCAAATAAACCGACATATCAAGGACCAATCTGGTGCCAGGGTTTATCCTTGGCGTGAAAATTTGAATTCTAAATCATTTAATAATATTCGGGAGTCGGACTCAAGAAGATCCTTAAGGCAATGCAAAAACTATGGAGCAAAAAATGATGTATATTTTACAATAAATGATTGGTAATCGTATTTATGGACATTCAGTGCCAATCCAATATTAAAAATAGATGAGAAAAAAAATCATTCAAGAGAACCAGACCTGATCTCGTTCTGCGAATAAGCAATATACTTTCTGCCAAAGCAATATAAGAGGTATTGGTATAGCCTAGAAAACAGGTAAATTTAATATCAGTCAACGCATGATAAGTGCAGATACTGAAGAAATACGGGGATAAAACTCAACTTTGACAAACACCTGACCTAAGAGGTATATTTAAAAAAAAATTAACTTCAGTCTAATGTAAGAATCACCATACCAGAAACTTTGTAATAAAATAATTGATAAGTTAGCTCCTAATACAGTTAGAGAATGTCAAATTTGGGTATGGCAAATAGAATCAAATGCCTTAGTTAATTGACAACCAGTATGTTAGTATGTTGACAACCAGCAAGTGTTTTGAATCTGCACTGATTCACATCAAGCTCACAGTTTGTGTTGATATGTGGCATTCAAATACTTTACTTATATTGCAGTCAACTATAATTGGTCTATTAAAATTGGAATTCAATGGATTTTTTCCGATTTTCAAAAAAGAAGTGATAGTTCTGCAAAAAATGAATGCAGTATTTGTTAAGATCACACACTTTGTTAAGAAGAATAATTTTTTGTAAATGTGAAATCAAGATAAGTGTCTGACTACAGTGGTCAAATATGGTTCAGAAGCAAGTGTGCTCCAAATAACAAACGTAGATTTTCTTGATGTTTTCCACAGAAATTGCCTACGAATTGTTTTGGGTACCCAGCTGACCGACAGTATTTTAAATATTTCAAATACTAGTTCGTACGAAAGTCTGGCTCAATCGCACTTTCAAGGGTTATAATGGGACAAATATTGAGATAAATAAAACTTGTTCTGCAGATGAAGAATAACAAATTGCCAAAAATGCCCTTTTTGGCTAACCTGCTATAGCTAAACAGAAAGCAGGTCGTCCGTGGCTGCAGGGGGAGGATGTGGTAAAAAAAAAGATTTAGGGGGATCGGTAACTGCCTGAGGAATTTTAGTGAGAGAGGCTTTGAATAGATTATGTTGCAGGAGGACTGTGCAGAGCTGTTTTAGTTTCAGGTAGCTTTGAGTTACGATGACTTGTTAGTGGTTGTAGTAGTATTAAAATCATTTGGCTGGAATCGCGGATATTTTCTCTGTGCTAAAATATAAAAACAAGGTTATAGAGTTTTAAAACAAAAACAAACTTTTAAATTGATAAGATATAGCTTATTGATTAATATGACCCTGTTAATGAGGATACTTAAAGCTTAAGAACTAAGACCAGAACTAATAAAGGAATGTAAGAAAATATAACAAACAATATTAATAAGCAGTAAAACACAAAAAAAAATGTTTAAAATTAACATAATGAAGTCTTTCGACTAATATGGTTTGTGTATGAGCGTTATGAGCGTACATAAAGCTGAAAATGTTAAAGGTCAATAATGTTAAAGGAGGGTAGGGAATTGTAAATTAAATTTTATCGAGCAGTAAAAAACTTGTTTCAATTCAATAAATAATGTCTTTTGACTAAAAATGCTTGATGTTTGAGCGTCCCTAAAGCTGGAAAACTTAGATTTTGGAATGTGCAAAAATACAAAATTAAAGCTGATCAGCGGTAAAAGGAGAAAGAAAATGTTTGAAATTAAAGAAACAAAGTATTCTGACTAACACGAATTGGAGTATGAGTTTGCTTAAAGTGGAAAAACATCGATCATTACTGTTAAAAAAGTGTAGAATACGTGAAAAGTAATGTTATTGAAAAATTAAAAAGAAATAAAAAGAAAGTCAAAAGTGAAAGTAAAAGACCAAAAAAGTTCTTTTTAAATAAAAGTAAAAAAAAAAATTTGTTAGAAATTAACAGAATACATTATTTTGACTAATGTGGCTTGATTGTCATTGTCATTGCAAAATTGTCAATTGTCATTGCAAAAAAAACTTGATTGTTGTTACGAAAAATTGTTTTCTATGGCATTGAAAAAAGTCAAAATGACTAACGTGTATTCTTATAAGAAAAAACATTACGAGAGTGTTGTTAACAAAAAAGACTTTTCCATCACATAAAAAAAAACTGACTAATATTTTATTCTACGTGAATTGTCATTACAAAAAAAAACACTGCTTGGACGTTTTCAAAGAAATAAAAACCCATTTTCATTGTACTGACCCCGAAAAAATAACTAATGTTTCATCGTACTTTAGTTATCAGTACAAGAAAAATTTTGTCTTGTTGCTGAAAAACTTTTTCCATTGCATTGAAACAAAGGGGGTAAAATAACAATGTTTCATCTTACGCACATTGTTATTAGACAAAATAAATTATCTGAATGCAGTTAAAGAAGCAAAACCTTTTGAATTAAACTTCAAAAGACTGGTCTTTCTTCTTACGTTTGTTGTCACTACAGAAGAATAATATGTTAGTGTACTTTAAGGAAAAAAAAAACTATTCCATTTCATGAAAAGAAAATCAATATCAATATTTCATCTTGCATAAATTATCCTTAAAAAAAAATAATTTGAGTGTTCTTAAGGGAAATATGATTCATCATTCGAATGTGCACCTTTCAATCAGGAACCCTTACCCCTCTGGTAGGCCTAAGCTTTACAGTATCTACATTACCCAAAAGGTTTTGAATGCAGTGCCGTTTACTCTTTTCATCTATAATGAGGCCCCGCAGCTGTGTGTCGTATTGAGAAGTTGAGAATGAAGAAATCATCTACAGCTTGTCATAAAAGTAACATTACAATTCTGAAACGAGGAAAAATCATACCTTGTTGTCCCTCTAAAACTCAAATAGCCTAGAAGGCACCATTGCCCTCCCTTCATCTAAAAAAATATACCTAAATTTGAATAGGCTAGAATTGCACAGTCATAGAAAGCTATAGCTATTTCTCTTGATTACAATTTTAGGCTATTTGTGGTAAAAGAAGTTTATCTATTCATCAGTTTGTCTTTTATTTTATCCATCAATTTGAATTTTATTTATTCATCAATTTATCCATTAAAAAAATAAAAAGAAAGCTATTGTCTATTATCATATTGTCAATATGAATTTGCTTCATTGTTACTCTGTCAAGCAAAACTACCAAGAAATTGAATCAAATTTAAAATCCCAACAAAAACCTGTATTAGGTACAATAAAAAGGATAATTTCTTGGCATAATAATTAAGTTCCTCTTCGGTTTGTTTATATAGTCAATAGCTGCCATTTCCTTCTGCGTTGTTGAAAAGAGTAGTCATTAACTAAAATATTCAATTTATTTATTTTTCCACGGAGTAGCTACTGTATTTGTTTGACATTTCTTCTTTGTTAATAGAAACTTTTCAAAAAATAAGATTTTCAAAGAAAAGTAGAGGTTTATAGTAAAACTTTAAATTATTATGATAATAGTGACGAATGCCACACTGCCTTTCCATATCAAACAAACAAAGAGTAGAAACAAAAGGGAATTTTTGTTTCCAATACAGTGGAATTCCACTCAGTGGATATTTTGGCCAGATATCCAAGAGCACAACACCGGAAGAAAAACAATATATATATATATATATATATATATATATATATATATATATATATATATATATATATATATATATATATATATATATATATATATATATATAAATAAGTTGTCTGTCTGTGTGTCTGTCTGTCAGGTGACGTCATGTTTCTGTGTCGACTGACGTCATGAAGTTAGTTGTCGTCATTTTTGCTATGACGGTGACGTCATTAACGGTATTTAAGACATTTGTTCACGGAAAAATGTTTAATTGTAAAATGACTGAAGAACCTACAATGGCAACAGCCGAGGAAGCTGCTCAAAGAGTTTATGCCAAAAAACTTGCTGCTGATAGAGAAAGTAAGAAAAGAAAGCGTTCCAAGGAATCACAAGAACAGCAAGAAAACAGGCTTGCAGCTGATAGAGAAAGTAAGAAAAGAAAGCGTGCCGGGGAATCACAAGAACAGCAAGAAAACAGGCTTGCGGCTAAAGAACGCAAAACCGCGCAGTTAGATGAAAATCCACCTGGACAGCGAGAGTCAAAACATATCAAAACTGAAAATGATAACGATGATGATTGGGTTTGGGATTTTGACTTGGATAAGGTCATCAATGCCTACCAGATTTAAGTTAAAAATACAAAGGTTCGTCGATATGTACTTCATAGTGACGCTGAAAAATAAAGAAGAAAAAGAAAACTGAAAAAAGAAAAAAGGTAAAAAACTAAAAAAAAACTAAAAAGAAAAAACACTCAAAGAGAAATTACAGACCGGGACACAGATGACGACCGAGACAGAGGGAATATAAGTGACGACCGGGAACCTCAAAGAGAAATTACAGACTGGGTTACCCGGACACAAATCACGACCGGGACACAGGGAATATAAATGACGACCGGGACACAACTACAACGGGGACGCCGGGGGCACAGGCGGGATATATAAATGACGACCGGGACACAGGGATTGTTCGAATAGAAATTACAGACCGGGACACCGGGACACAAATGACGACCGGGACACCGGGACACAGGGAATATAAATGACGACCGGGACACTCAAAGAGAAATTACAAACTGGGACACCGGGACACAAATGACGACCGGGACACAGGGAATATAAATGACGACCGGGACACAGGGACACATCATTAGAATAATGAGGTATAGATCTGAATACGGATTGTTTTTCCCATGGACAATTTTATGTTGCATGTTCAAGAGTCAGTAAACCTGACAATCTATTTATATGCACAGACAATGGGACAGCGAAGAATGTTGTATATTCGCATGTTTTACGTAGTTAAAAACATATATTTATATCTATCTCTATTCACAGGTGGGACACAGGGACACAACTACAATGGCGCGTAACTAATATGGCGCGTAACGACTTACGCGCGCGGGGGCTAGTATATAACAGCTAGTATATATATATATATATATATATATATATATATATATATATATATATATATATATATATATATATAACGAAAAGAGATTTCACCAATGCAACAGAACAAACACATAAAAAAAAAAAAAAAAAGAGAGACAGAAGGAGAAAAGGAAGACTGTTTTCCTAAATTAGTGATTAATATAGACCAGCACTTGAATGAGGCCTTAACCCTACTCATCCATACAATGACATAGGTCAAACAACATAGCCATACACAATCAACCATAAAGAATAATCCATGGACAGGCAGTCATGTCGTCAATAAGTATAAGTCGTCATTTACCAAACAATAAAAACAATAAAGACAAATAATTCAGAGGCAACAACCCAACACAAGGGCTCATCAGGAGAATACACTTGCCTATGGGTTTTCGGCACTTTAAATTCTCTACCCAGTCAAGTGTTGTGCCTACCACAGAATACCTATGGTATACCCGTGTCAGGTATCACCCCCAAAATAGATGCCTATGAAAAAAAAAACTAACAAATGTAGAACAACCAAGTAACACCAAAACAAGCTTACAACAGATTTCATCAGTGCCATCTGGCTAATTTTGAAAAATCCGCTCAATTAGATATACAAATCACAAAATAGATGGCGCTACATTAACTTTTCGCGAATCTACCAAATTAGCTAAAAATTTCCTTAAGTATTTCCAGATAATTCTTTTGGTATTTATTTAAAAGTTCGTTATAATGAAAACTAAATTTTTAAATTGCCAAGTTAAATTATTTGCAGAAAAACCTCTTCATATCAATTTTTGGCTTAAGATTTTACATCTATTTTTAAAATCAATATAATTACTACAAATCCTTGCATACCGAATATGTGATATTTGAGTGTATATTACTTTCAGGGAATGGGAAATTAATCACTTCAAAATCGAAATCATCCGTTTTATTACCCGTTTTATATATATATATATATATATATATATATATATATATATATATATATATATATAATATATATATATATATATATATATATATATATATATACATATATATACTTACATTAAAATCTGAGAATTTAAATTAATTATGTTTGTAAAAACTTTTTAAACCAGCCTTAGCAGCCTTACTTCAACGAAGTTCAACCAGGACTGATAAATAAAATTATGTGAGAGGATAAATTCATTCAAACAAAACAGAACAAAATGATTAAATGCAAGTTTTCAAAGCTAATCTTGCTTTTTGGCAGCTTGCCTCAAAGGTCTTTTTGTAACTGGTTCAATATTATTATAAATTGGTTTAGTGAAATATTTTGTTACATCATTTTTAAATATATTGGAGCATAAGAAATTTAGTGAGTACTCTCCCAAGTCCCTATCAAAAGAAATATTATTATTTATTTTGAGACTAATTTCAGTTGATTCACAAACCACCTGTTTTACCCCCAAATCATTACTAATGAGTGAAGATTTTTCAAAAAGCGTCATGTGGACGGGATTATTAAATATATGCCAACCTAAATCAGAATCAAAGGAGTTATTAGAGCTATTTGAAATTAATGCCTTGTCCATGTCTTCTTTATGCTGGTGTAGCCGTTTTTCTACATTTTGATGGGTCCTGCCAACATAGTAATTTTCCCAGTCGCAAGGTATTTGATAAACCCCTCTTTGGCCAGTAACTGGGGTTTTATCTTTGCCAGAGTTTAGGAAATTAATGATTTTAAAAGTATTAGTGAAAACTACATACGGATTATTTTTTGTGTAATTTTTTTTTTTATTTATTGTGATTTTTGGGATGTTTGGAAGATAGATAATATTTGAGGCCTTACCAGTAGCCTCACATTGTGACATACCTGCGATTTACGGTAATGTCTTTTTAGTCTACCATGAATTATCTTATTGACAAAAGGAATGAGATATACATTGCCAAAAAGAATATCTCAAATAAAATATATTTCTGCATTTATATACGAATCTAAGCGAAAGTTCATCAGCATTACGAATAATTAACACATCTAAAGCGGTAGTTTATTTTCAATTTCGATTTGCAGAAGTTTTAGTCATTGTTTTTTTTACATTTCTAATTTTCAGTAATTTTCAATTTTTCAAATTTGTATCAGCAGTTGTGCTGACGCTTAATCCTAGTAAGGGAAGTACAGTAAATCTTACGACACCAAAACACGTTTTTTTGGTCACCATGGAAACGAATACAATGCAGGAACCCAGCTCCCGTATATGATAATATCATGATTAGCCAGTTCTTGTGCCGTAGCCGAGGTTTTTCTGTTTGAACTGGATGTTGAATTATTTAGGATGAGTAATACATTTAACGAAAGCTTACCATCTACATAGCTTTTTCACCTGTACAGGAAAACTGATTTTTTTTTCTTTTTTTAATAATATTATTAAGACTGTGTAATTACTAAGCTTCTTAAAACTATGAGGTGAAATCAATTTAGCATTTTTTACAAGCTTCGTTGAAGATTTTGTCAGGTTTAGCATATGAAAATGCTGAATTTGGCTTTTTTCTTATTTAACCTATTTGCTCCCCTATCTGGGAATAAATTAAAATGTTACTTTTGACAACATGTTTACATCGATTCCATTTATAGATGAACTACTAAAAAAAAAATTATCGACTGACGACTGTTGAGACTGTACGAAAAACAAGAGTGATGTTCTGGAAGAACTGATTTTGAGAAATGGGAGAACTACAATAATCTCAATGTTCTTAGCCAAGCTGACTATAATGTCATATCCTGCTAAGCTATCAAAATTGGTTCTGAATCTGTCAACTTAACATGAAAGTACCAGTATCATGCATCCAAGCGAGAAGCCTGAGATCATTGAATACTATAATAACACCAAAGGTGATGTTGAAACATTGACCGACTTTGTAGTCCAATGTCAACCACTCAGAAGGCCAATAGGTGACCCATGTGCATGCTTTACGGGCTGATCAATATCGAGCGCATAATCAGTTATATAATCTGCTCCTTCACTATCTCTAAATTTGGAACAAAACCACATTCACGACGGGCTTTCGTAAAATTTTTTTCCAGATGACAGACCACTGCCCCAAGAGCTCCTGTCTAACCGTAAGAAGCGGAAGCGATGCCGCAAGCGTGGTGGCAAACAAGGTCAGCTGATGATCCCAGTTATCGTTTCATTAAGATCAACTAGTCTTGCTCCGAAAACCTCACCCCATCAACGTATCCTTGTTAAGATAGACTGTTCTACAAATCCCAATATGCCATCTCTTATTCCTTTCAATCAAGCTCCGGTATGTTCGACTAATAGTGATCAGCCTCCCCCCCCCCTAATAAGGTCAGTGACTTTTAATTCGAAAAATAGAATGCCAAATTTTCTCGTTATAAACTGCCAGTCATTGTGTGACAAAATGGAAGAAATTGAAGTTATTGTCCGTCAAAATAGTATCCCAGTTATCGCAATTACAGCAACTTGGAATCTTGATAGGTTGTCAGGTCATATGGCAGGCTACGAAACTTCCTGAGCACACGTGCTGATCGAGGTGAGCATAGACTAGGTGGAGGTGTTGCCTTGTACATACGGAAAGACATCCCTTGCAAATTATTACCGGAATTATTTGATCCAGCTCATGAAGTAACCTGGGCTATTTGCAAACCTAAATCGCTTCCCCGTTGCTTTTCTTGTATTATAGTCGCTTCAGTATATTACCCGGAAAGTACCAGAAACTGGGGTGACTTGGTTTTCAACCTCCAAACGACTATTGATCACCTGAGAAATATATACAGTAGCCCTGCTTTTATTATAGGAGGAGACTTTAACCAAACCAAGAAGAGTTGGTTATCATCTTGTTTGTCTTTAAAAAATTAGTACACATACCCACCCACTTATTTGGGGGGCATATTGGACCTTATACTCACAAATTGTGATGATTTTTACTCCCCTCCCTTTTCTCTTATTCCCGTTGGCATGTCAGACCACAACGCAATTCTTTGGAAAGCAAGAGAGTCTTTACCAAAGCCCAAACTATCCCGTGTCACTGTTCGACCTTGTACGGAGTCGGCCATCTGTGAATACGGTCGATGGATTGGCACATATGACTTCCCCGAAGTGTACAATACCGGGCTCTTGGAAACTAAGGTATCCGATTTCAATGCCACGTTATACAGTCCATACCTAAAGATCTTTACAACAAAATCATTTGTTCTTAGTGAATACGACAAACCATGGATATCTCCAGCTATTAAATTACTAAGAAAAGAGAGGTCTCGCCTCTACTCCCGTGGTGATATCATCAACGGCAAAAAATTGCGAAATCAAATAGTCTCTTTGGTAAAGAAAGCCAAAGCTCGCTATGGTCGTGAAACCATGCCCTCCCAATTGCTTACTTCAGACCCTAAAAAGTGGCACAACGCTGTGAAAAAAGTGGCCGACCAAGCTTTTGAAAGCAGTGTAAAGATCAGCAATGATGGTGGGTCCTTAATCAGTGCAGAAGAAGTGAGTGAATTCTTCACCAAGATCTGCACTACCTATCCAACTATTACGGCTCATGAAAAGTCCACCTTACTTGAAAAATGTGAGCCTGAGAACAACATAATAGTCAGTGAGTTTGACGTTTACAGGAATTACGGAAGATCAAACCGAATACATCTTCATACCCTGGTGAATTACCTGCCAAACTGCTACGTGAATATGCAGCCTTCATAGCATTACCACTGTCCAGCATCATTAACGAGTGTTTTGCTTCTGGCTATTTCCCGTCACAGTGGAAAAGTGTCTATATTAGAATTATTCCAAAGAAGCACACCCCTATTGCATGCGACGATCTCCGCCCGATCTCACTTACACCTTGTTTGGCGAAAGTAATTGGGGCCTTTATACACAAGTTTCTTCTGAAACAAATTCATGGGCGTATTGATAAATTCCAGTACAGTGGACTCCCCAAGTGTAGTACTGCAATCTACCTAGTACAGATGTTTGACTGTGTCCTTCAGTGGCTTGAAAATAGTAGCTGTTTCGTCGACATCTGCGCTGTGGATTTCCGAAAGGCCTTTGACCTAATCCGCCACCTGACTGCAGGCATGAATCTCCAGGAAATGGGGGCCAAACGACGCACCCTTGGCCTTGTACTTGACTTCTTAACTGGCCGAAAACAAAAAGTCTTTGCACTCCACGAAAACGATTCGGATTGATCATGGTCAGATACTTCTTGCGGGGCCCCACAAGGCACGAAATTAGCTGGAATAATTTTCCTGGCTGTAATTAATTCCCTGCTTAATCATCACGATAACCGTTACAAGTTTGTAGATGATCTGTCCATAGTGCTCGCTTACCTGGTCGAAAACACTATCATAAAAAAACAAAGCAGTTTTCTGACCAGTTATTTGATCAGCTAAAGACCGAATGCTCAAGTCATGATCTGACGATTAACGTAGCCAAGTCGAAGATAATTCGTTTCAACCCTCTGAAGCGGAATATAGATATGCCTCTAGTCCGTTTCCCGATTGTAAACGAAATATAAATCTTAGGAGTAACTTTCACTAGTGACTGTAGTTTCAGTGCCCATATTAATTTAACCGTCCAGAAGGCTAATGCAAGCCTTCAGACACTTACAAAAATGAGGCGTTTTGGGTGTGATACTGAAAGTCTTCTCCATGCCTACATGTGTTATGTTCGCCCGTTGCTCGAGTACGCGTGCCCGGTGTGGGGTCCATCTGCTATCCGCACAGCGTACCTATTACGCGACATAGTGTGCGTCCAGAAGAGAGCAACAAGGATTATACTCCGAAACCGTGACATACCCTATGATCAAGCCCTCGCTAAATTAAATTTATCTCTACTTAAATTCCGGCTTCAACACCTTATTCAGCAATTTGGAAAATCCGTCCTAGCCAATAAGAGCCACCGATCAATACTACCCGAACCAGCCCCTCCCAATAGCCGAACTCGGTTAGAAAATATACTTCTACCCCCCTAAAGTACAAACTAATCGTTACGCCAACTCATTTGTGCCTTTCTTCACATCATTTTTTAATGCTGAGTCGTAGTGAGTGATTATTGTTTAAATGTATCATTTTTGTAAAAAAAAACTGAAATTTAACTATGCTACGATAGTTTTTAAATATACCGATGATTTTTGTAAAAAAAACTGAATTTAGCTATGCTACGATAGTTTTTAAATATACCGATCTCTCTCTCTCTCTCTCTCTCTCTCTCTCTCTCTCTCTCTCTCTCTCTCTCTCTCTCTCTCTCTCTCTCTCTCTCTCTCTCTCTCTCTCTCTCTCTCTCTCAAATAGCTGGCCCAGCCGTATTTGGCCACTCATTTAAAACCTCAACTTGATAGCACTCGATCAGAGTCGATATCAGTCAAACGACGGAAATGACAGGTGAAGTACGTTTAATTATGTCTGTGGGAGGGAAAAGAACGACTTGTAGCCTTTGCCCATCGCGCAATTGCCAAATGACAACCAATCTTTACAACCACAGCGAATGGCCGTTCCGCGGTGAACACAATGTGAAGTCATGCATACCATGTGACTCCGAGAAACGACACCAATCTTTTGGATTGTTTAAGACACTATTTGGAGATTTGTTTTGACAATTCCCACTTGCGTTTAAAATATGCTTAAATGATGAGTTATTTTTTTGTTATTTTCGTGTTCCCTTTTATAACTCCTTTTGTTTCTGGAAAAACATATCTTTCGGAGGGAAATACATTTAAGGGGGTAACATGGCTGATGAGAACCAATAAATTGTCGATGCATGATTGGTTTTAATTAGTAGATAAAACGCACAGAGAGGAATACTTTAGGTTTCTACAATTGCAGTTTAATTTGTGCAATATGCTGTCTAAAACAAACTTAGTTAAATTGGTTTTCTTTGAATCAGACTGGCTGCTCTTTTTGAAAAGGAATATTTGCAATTTTTGACGAAAATAATCAAACGAAACTGATGAGACAAACTTTAAGCATTAAGCTGTAGATTACAGAATAAATTTTATTTAAAAAATCAAATTCAATAAAGATTTAATCGTAGAGCACGATAAAAATATCTGCTCTACGGAAATTTATTAGTTCCTGTTTCACTTTGCAACAATCCGGCGCTGTTGTATGACTTTGCTATTATGGCGCACAGTAAAATTGTTCATTTTTGCAAGATTCTTAAAGGCACTATCCAACTCCTTAGCACGCCTCAAGACCGCTGGAAATTGAAAATGGTAGATTGGAAAGCAAAGACGATGTTTGGAGCACGAAGACTAGTGGAATATGTCAGCAATGGTTATTTAGCTTATCTTCGCGTTTGAACAGGAACTAGCTTCTTTCATTTGTGCCAAAAAAAAAAAAATTCACTAACTTAGCTATAGTATCCCATGTTCTATAGTCTTTTTAGAAATTACACCAAAGATTTTGTTTCCAGTTTAACTTTCAATGACCTGTCTGGATCCACTTTCTAAAAAAGTGGAAAGATTTTCAGAGTTGGAAAAAACCGAATGGAAGGTTATTTCTCTCTTTTTCATCCACAGAAACTCAAGGGAAATGATTATGAATTTTATTTTCAAGTCACAAAAACTTCCTTTGATTTATAAGGTTTTTAGGACGATTTAGTTTAGGTTACGGTTTAACTAGGTCATATTTATCTAAATTTTAATTTTTCCGACAGGCTTCGCCATCTGGAAAGTAATATTCGCTATACCAACCAAGGAATCAAATGAAAGTGATGCAGTAAATGTAAACCATTATGATGTGCATTTCAAATGAATTTCACAAAGTTTTAACAATTGGATCGAGAATAAGACACTAAATTCACATTTTGCCTAAGCAGTAATGTTTCAGCCTTTTGAACGTCTTTTGTCATGTTGTGATGATAAGTTTGCTATTTTAGGGGGAAAATGGACTTACAGTTAACATATTATAATCAACTAAGGACGCTTAGCGACCCCAATAAAGATTAAAAGTGGAAACTCATCATTCTATGAACTTATAGACTATCGATCTGGAATTACTGAAGATAAGTATAAATGATGATGCTATGAGCCTTGGACCCAAATATTACAAAATAATTCATCCATGTTTTATTAAACATCATTACTTCTTTTTGTAATATGATTGCATCGTCGATTTTAAATATGAAGGAAGACCTGTAATATATATTAAATTAAATAAATTTGACTCATATGGTAAAGTTTACTTATAAACATCCGGCTACCTCTAGTGCTAGGCTTAAAAATGTCCTCCGATAGTTGACAGTAAAGAGCGACCCGGCTCAATTTTCGACGTTCTATAATATGACCAAGAAGAATTCTTCTCCAATTTTCTTTGTAAGACCGGTTCACATTTTTGACATCGCATGAAGTGTACATGGAAACTGCATTAAGACTAGATAAGATAGTTTATTATGTTCTGCTTAAATTTTTCTGCTTTTCAACAAGATCTATGGAACATTTCATACAAGATTTCTGTGTGGCTGAAAGAGGCTTGAAAATTGTGGCTAAGAACTTTCCTACATTTGTAGCTGGGAACGGTTCTATAAGCAAATAATGAATTTTTAATTGAAAATGAAGGTACGTGATCGGTATGTAAGAAGACGTTTGCTGATGGTACTGGGGAAATATCATTCCGTGACCAAAACTGTCTTGGCAATCCTATTTTATAGAGGGAGGGGGAGTAATTTTCAGAGATTGGCACATAAATCTTGCAATTTAAATGTTAAGCAACACTGTTTTCTACCGGTTTGAATGCACAATTCAACTTTGATTTGAAATTCACATGACTAGCGTTGGCATGTTTGCATAAGAGTGAAGTTATAGATGGTGCATGAGTAGATTTTTCTTTTTCATACAATATTATACCCAAATCCTCTGAGAATCTAATGCTCTTCAAATCTAAATGGAAAAGAGTTTAAAATAATATTATATACTTGAATAAAATCCGTTCTTCAGATTCTTGTAGTTTTACCGTAGATATCTCTATCTGCTGATAAATGTACAGAAAGGTAATAGTTTTAATAGCTTCCCCTTTCTTAAATAGTGCCTTCCAGACGATGAAATGTATAATTTATTAACATGTAAGGACATATACCCGTATGAGATTTATAGCTTCGCCTCGAGGTCACGTGAGGAAAAATTACCATCCATTGAAGATTTTTATGATTCACTTCACGAACTCTCAATGTACCACTGCTGACTATAATTTTTTTTAAAGATTGGACGGAGGGAGTTTGTGAAAATTTGGAGGATTAGCCTATTATAAAATGTACTTGGTAATTGATTTATTGACATTGCTGGATATTGTTTGTAAAAATACAGATGAAATCTATCAGGGATTTGGATTGGATTGGATTAATGATTTTTGGAATCCTCAATTGGTAATGGATATAATTCTTCAAATCAGTAACGAAAAAATAGGTCTGATCACTGACGGGGATCAGCAATTATTTGTAGGGGGATCCCTGACGGGAGAGTATGTTTTTAATGGGGATATTATCCTGGAAAATTATCCAATTGGACAATGCAACGGTGAAAAGTCAAATGTATTTTTTTTTTATGTAAACTCTCTTCATTTGTGTTCAATGTTCCACTATTGTTTTCGGCGTGCGAATCAAAAATGGCTGAAAAATCCTTGTGATCTAAGTTTTCCCTTTGTTTCCTCTGCTGAGGAGAATCGACCAGAAGGATAGTTTTTGAAATTGATGGTGAAATACTAGTGCAACTTAATGGAACGGTAAAGGATTTCTTTTTTTCGTGCCTTAACAGACCGGTGCCTAGGGATTTAATAAGTCACTATTACATTTCTTTGGTAGTGGATTTGGGTATGCACTGGACACCTTCAAAACGTGTCAAGGTTACAGAGAGTAATAGAGCCCTCCAATTTTATCAAAAGCAATACGTTAAGAAGTTTATTAACACCTTTATCAGTAAATTCTCTGAGGCAAAATTTAATGTTAAAAAAGAAATCCTTATGCTTATTTTAAATCCAGTCTTCAGTAAGATCTTCGAAAGTGTGCAATATAGGAGAGATTGTGACGTTGTAATCAATGCAAAAGAATGTACACGAATCATTGCAGATCCGAATTTCACATTGCTCATGATCGTAGACTCAGAAATAAAAATATTTCCAAATAAATTTTCCTGGATCCAGATAAATTCTCTTTTCTCAATCCGAGCTGAAGAGTGACTTGATATCCAATGGTGAGCTTGCAGGTCAGAAGGTGCACTGTGTGCCAACTCAGAGTTAGGACATCAAAGAAATCTGAAAGGGGGTGGGCTTCAAACTATGTAAAGGATGCTTTTAACGAAGTTTCATAGAAACTGTGTAGAAAATAATGTAATTCAAAGAGCGATAGTCATGGTGAATCTTTCTTTCAAATATAGAAACTACACACTTAGAGTAAAGGAAAATGCCTTGTCAGCCCTTTTGGCTAAAGTCTATGCATGTGCAGATATTGTGAGGGTACTACTTCACGGGCCCTACCTTATTTTATCTAGACGTATTTGCAAATTACAGACAGCGCCTCGGCCTGTAGAAAGTTAAATAGTTAGTTGGAGGAGAGCCTCTTCTTTTCTATTCCAACATATTTTATTTTCTCAGGTTCAATCCCGACAATCTCCAGCTAAGCAGTTTTATTTTTTCCTCCAAAGTGTTTTAATTTTTTTTTGCAGACAGTGGAATCAGAGTTTTAAAAAAGTGCTTAATGTTATACTATTTAATGTTTCTTGCCTTTGATCCCGCTAGCCCCAGCCCGGGCCTTTGGTGTTTGGCCACCACAGTGGCCACCATATGCTCCGGGGGGCTTCTTCTGTGTACATGTTAAGTGTCCAAGTGTTTTTCGTAAATGTTTTATGTTGAAGAAAATATGTATTTTATTTATGTGTTTTAAAATTTATTCTACAGATTGAGGTTAGGCTAGGGTAGTTGTATTTTGAAAGCGTGAAGCGTAACATGTATAAATTTATAACTCCATTTCTCATTTCTTTGTATTTTTTAAAGGATGAAGAACAATATGTATCAGTTTGAAACTCATTTCTTTGCTGGCCTCCATTGTCTGGTCAAGCACCACTCTTAACAAAACTAACTCATAATCATAATAAAATTTCTTTAGAAAATCCGAAAAAATATCTTTTATCTATATATATATAAATAACTTGTCTGTCTTTCTGTCTGTCTGTTTGTCTTTCGAGTGACGTCACTATACGACGTCGAAATTATTACATCATATACCAATTCAAAAACGAATGTATTCAAGCCGAAGTAGCTGAGCTGGTAAAGCGTTAGGTTCCAGGTTCTAGGTCCAAGAGGTTCCTGGTTCGAACCTTGGCTTTGCCATTAAAACAAAAGAAGAAAAAACTAAAAAAGGTAAAAACTACAAAAAAACTAAAAAGAAAATACTAAAAAAACTAAAAAAGCTAAAAAACTAAAAAAAAGGTAAAAAACTAAAAACTAAAAAAAAAAATAAAATCACAAAAAATGTAAAAACTGCAAAAAATAACTAATAAAGAAACTAAAAAAACTAATAAAAACTAAAAACTGAAAAAGAAAAAAAACTAAAAAAAGGAATAAAACTGAAAAACAAAGGAGAAAAAAAACTAAAAACAGGGAAAAAAAAATAAAAAACACAGGGAATATAAATGACAACCGGACACTCAAAGAGAAATTACAGACTGGGAAACTGGGACACAAATAACGACCGGGAGATATAAATGACGGCCGGGACACTCAAAGATAAATTACAAATCGGGAAACCGGGCCACAAATGACGTCCAGGACACTGGGACACAGGGAATATAAATGACGACCGGGAAGCTCAAAGAGAAATTACAGACTGGGACGCTGGGACACAAATGACGACCGGGATATTGGGAATATAAATGACGACCGGGACACAGGGAATGTTCGATTAGCAATCACCATCAACAAAGCTCAAGGGCAATCATTAGAATAATGAGGTATAGATCTGAATACGGATTGTTTTTCCCATGGATAATTTTATGTTGCATGTTCAAGAGTCGGGAAACCTGACAATCTATTTATATGCACAGACAATGGGACATGGAAGAATGTTGTATATTCGCAAGTTTTACGTAGTTAAAAACATATATATATATATATATATATATATATATATCTATATTCATAGATGGGACACACGAACACAACTACAATGGCACGTAACTAATAAGGCGCGTAACGACTTACACGCGTTGGGGGGCTTGGGGGGCGCGAAGCGCCCCCACCAACTAGGCTTTGGGGTGGCGCAAAGTGCCTCCCCAACAGCTAGTTTATCATAAAATAAAGACTATTCCAACAGACATGAAATTCACAAGGTGACTTGATTTGTTTAATGTTATTGAACCAAACTTGTCATTGATTATTGATGATTTAGCTGAATCCACAAGGTGACTTGATTTGTTTAATGCTATTGAACCAAACTTGTCGTTGATTATTGATGATTTAGCTGAATCCATTGAAAAATAATCTCAGGAGATGATAAGGTTAATCACGATCTAGTCTCATTGTGAACAAAAATCGGTAAATTTTGTTCTTTAGAATCTCTTTCATCAGAGTAAATGTATGAGAACACTTGCATTGAAATTTACTTACTATACCTTTCTATAGTGTTGTTCGTGATACAAGTTCTATTGTAAATTTAAAGAAACAAATATATCTCGCTGAACCAAAATTTTTACTATCGGCATATAGTCGAGCTTCAAATGAACCCTAAGGTTACATTCTATTGGTTCTCATTAAGAGTAAACCCGAGAATTTACGTGTAGTCACAGATATTTTGACAAAGACATTCCTGTATATCTAGTCGTGAACAGTAAATAATATCATTAGTTGCTATCATGATGCTGAAGAAAGCAAATAAAAATAAAGATAGTTCAAATTTGCAGCTTAGGAAGTTTATAATCAAACACAGCATTGACAATGAATTCATTAATTTCCTGTATGAGCATTGTTTAAATTTAACTGAAGGTAATGCTCAACTCTCAAAAGTAGTTATGCAGTGGACAAAGCACAATCGCTTACCTCTACGTGCCCTCGCTTGAAACGAGAAAGGAAAATATTCTAATGAAAACGGCTGGTTCAAGCAGATGCTAGTTTCTTTTCGCAGTTACTGACAATAATCGCTTTGCATGTAAACACTATTTTGTATAAAAATGGCTAAACATTACAAATTGCCAGCCATAGCACTCGCTCTTTTACCAAAAGATCACTTGGAAGAAAATGTCGATAAATTTATAAGCAATGAAACAACTGCCGACAATGAAAAATTAATTTTGCTTCAAAATGCCCTTCAATGTGTCGGCAAGCATATACTCTACCGTGACAAACCGCACAAAATAAGTGTCTTTGATCAGCCTAAAATTTCTGAAACTTTAAAATCGCAAAAACAAGAAAGAGATATATCTAAAGTTTTAGTAAGTGATGTAGACCTAATGCTTCATACATACGACGAGCAAAGTAAAAGAATCCAAACCTAATTCGCTGAATATAAACCTCAAGAGTCTTATGACAAAAATAGTGAAGTTATAATCAATAGCAATAATTACAATTTAATTGACTTGGGATCAGATTTTACTGCTAATCGTACAAGACTGGAATCATTTGATAGTAATGCGTAAAAATTGTTAAAGTCATCAAATTTTCTAAAAAGTCTTATTGGGAAGAGATATATTTTAAATCAGGTAAGGGAATATGAAGAAATATCAAAAGATGTTTCTAAATCACCTTCAAAAATACTGGCCCGTCAAATTCGGTTGATGATTTAAAAGGTGTCAAAATATCAGTGAATCCCCTATTAGTACGCAAAAGAGTAGTGGATGATTAACATCGCGTTTACACTAAAAATGGCTCAATTTCGAAAAGTCTTTGTAAAAACACTGGCGAAGAGGGATGTCTAAGTTCCCCCATCACTCTTGCTCGAGTCGCTGGAGTTGAAAAGAATTTGTGACATATTATTTACAGAATGAATCCAGTTAAACTTCTTATAGGAATCATAGAGTTCGCGGTAGTCTTTATCAAGAAACTAAACCCCCTTTCTAATTGAATATATTACAAGCAGATCTTGTGACTCTAGATGAGATTTAAAGGCATCACAATATTCCGTACAAGTATATATTACTTGCAATCAGTGTTTTAGTTACTAGATACATGCCATTTCTTTGCGTTCAAAGAGAGATGATGAAGTTGCTCAAGCCCTTGAATTTATCTTGGAACAAGATTCTTATAGAAAAAACTGAAATAGATCGTGGAAGTGAATTTTTGATCAACATTTAGAAAAGGCGTAATTGAAATATAACACAATATTCTATCATAGTCACAGTCCAATGAAGGTGGCATTGGCACAACGGTTTATTAGAATAATTCAACTTTTAGTCTCGAGATTATATAGATTGAAAATACTGCTGGTTTTTTTCAAGATTTAGATAGAATTTGTTGATTTGTAATGAACATCCTTAAGGATCTTTGTCAAATTGTAGCCCTCTAGGAGTTCATCAGAGCGACAATACACTTGAAATTTTTCCTAAGCACTATTCCAATGATCGGCGGTAAGTGCAAAAGAAGAAGATTAATGTTATTAATTCATTTTGAATGAATCAAACATGTAATAATTTTGAAAAGAATAATTACTTGTGGTCTATAGAGCTTTTTAGCATCAAAATTGTTAGATGCTAAGCCTGTAGCCTATCGTCTACATGATATGAAAAATGAAGAGATTCTTGGTGGTTTTTACGAGCATGAATTAAAAAAGTTAAAACTAGTAGAATATATCAAATTAAAAACATATTAAAGTTTCTTATTCGTTGGCTGGAATATATCCCTAATTTTGATCCGTTGATTGCCGCTGAAGACATTCACAATGCCTAATGATTTTTATTTGACCTTTATGTCCAGTTTCACCAACATCCTCTATGATGAATCGAATAAAACAAGAGATATGTGGACAAAACTTTCCCCGCCATCAAATTTTTTGGAAATTATGAAGTTTCTCTAGTTGATTATATTTTTAAAAATACATATAATATCCTGAGAAAGAATTGTACATATAATATAGAATTTTGACCAAACGATTGGCTAGTGTATCATGAGGAAGAGAAATGGATGAAATTATTCAAGTCTCATTTTCTCTATTTCCTTTGCTTTGTCTTGTTCAAGAGTTTGTATTTTTCTATATCTGTGTTATCACCTTATATTGTGCAGTTTGAGAGAGGTTAAGATGTTTTTGTTGTGTTTTTTTAAGTGTCTGTCTTGGCGCTCAGTGTGTATTTCTTCTTCTTTTTTTTTATTTCTTTCGTTTAATGCTCCGTCTTTTGCTTTTTTTTATGACGAGTTTTCCAATAAATAATAATAATAATATGAATAATAACAGAAGGGTTGGCAGTGATTACGTGTTTTTAACCCATTTTTAACCCATTCAGTGAGATGCCTAATAGAACATTACTTTTGTTTGTCCTATTATTGATTCCTATGATGCTACTCTTAGACAATGACAATTAGGCCATGAAAAGGACTATTAAAGGGATCGTTCTTTAATATACGGTTACGGTCTCGGGAACTGGTTTGCTAAATTGTTTTACTGTGCATTATCCCTGGCTAGAAAACGTATATTACACCGGTTGCACCAGATTTTGAATCCTCTACACTACATGATTGGGGCTCTTGGAAGGATTTTAAGCACAAGGGTTTTATAAGATCTTAGGTCCAGTGTGCGATCCTTCGGCGAGTGATTGAAATGACGACAAAGCAGAAAAGGTGTTAAAAGACGAGAAATTTATAATATTATTTTCACTCATTAGTCTTGACTCAGACCGAAAGTGTAAGACATAACTCTTGTCAAAGAAGAAACTTTAGAGTAGAAAGTTTTCGATCAAAAAGTATTTCTTTTCCTAGAAATGGCATATATACCACTTGGAAAATCTCATATTTCAGTCACCTAATCTCTAAATCTTTTCAATTTAGAAAACGTTGATTTGAATGTAAGGCACAGTCACTATGAACAATTTTATCTGCAACAATCGCTCTCTGAAAATATTAATTTTCAATTTATTCCAGTTAAGACTATTTTATAAATTTGACTACCACATTTATAGATGTGAATATGATTTTCAAAAATTCTAACCATGAAAAACCAAGTGCAGGTGAGGGGTTATCCTATGAAAATTGTGCCTTAAACAATTTGTTTAGACAAATAAGTGCCAACATAAATGGAACATTGGTGAGCCCAAGCAACAATTTTTCAAACTATGCAGTATACATAAAATTCAAATTCATCATTCCAATGGCCTATAAGGATTCGCATACCGACAGTAGTTCAGCGTCAAACATTATTTCACAATGATTTAAGATTTTTTTTTTTGTATTTACATTTTAATTTATGAAAGATTCTACAAAAACTGTTAGTTATCTGAATAAAAAATAAACCTTATTTGAGGAAATTCTGCTGATAAAATAGCACTTGTAGACGAATTTCAGCTTGAATTTTAAAAATTAGAACATATTCTTAGAAAAGATTAGGCTCTTCCTCAAAGATCCTAAATTTTACAATTATCGGGGTATTCTTTATCCCAATTGTTAATAGCTTTTTCTTATAAGGATAGGTGTAGCTGGTTAAGGAGAAAATGTTTTGCCCCGCTTGTAAAAGAAATAAAATGGCAAAATTACAGCCACTCTAAAAACATTTCTGCCTAGTTTTTCAGACTGGATATCTAGAACGGTGTACTAAAGATTTCTAAGACTCAGTAAAAGATTAAGTCTCAAACGAAAGAAGAGGTTCAGATTATATCTCAAGTCAAATTGGTTGGCGAAGAGAAGGAAGTAAATAAAGAAGAACTGAACTGTTTGCAGATGTTTTAGAATATACTACCTTACTAACTCTTACTTAAGATATTTAGTTTTTTTCTCCTATGTATAGCAGATAAATTGAATACCTTGACTATAAATTGTTGTATATGCTGCTCTACACATTTTTAAACCTTTTTCTAATAATTTTAGACTTGTTTCTAATCTTTAATCTTTGAGAAAGGGATAAGTTATTGCAAAGATTTAAAATAGCGCGTAACCCAGGGGGGGGGGGGGCATTTTATGTTCAATTGCGGGTGATTGGCAAGGGAATATAAAACACTTTTGATGATAAAATTGTGTTGAAGGCTCTCAGGTTATTGGTAATAAAAAATAAAGTCAAATTAGCAAAAAGAGGGTAAATGTCAAAGTTCTCTCACAGGGGTTATTATATTATTTGTTTATTTTTCGTGCCAAATTTAGTAAGACTGTCGTTTGAAAATACCGAATTGTGTAACAAAAGCTGTTCTGCTTTCGATTTTTATATATATTTTTTTTTTTGGTAAATATACGAACGATGTCACTTTTAAGTTCTTTGGTAAATCTGAAAGCAGTTTTTATCCAGACAAATATTTTTGGGCTTTTTCCCGCGTCAAACTTGCTCAGTTTGGTGTTTAAAATATCAAAATGTGTTATAAAGGTTGTTTGGCATTAAACCTTTTATTTGACTCTTTTGCATGTATGCAAATGATTATACTGTGAAGTTCTTTAAAAATCAGAAAGCAGTTTGTATCCAGAAAGTATTATCGAATTTTTTCCATACCAAATCAGTATCGTTTGGCTTTTAAAAAATCCAGTTGATATCACAAATGGTTGCGTGGATATATGAATGGTTTAGTTTTATTATAAAATATTTACTGTACACCGCAGCTCCCATAGCATAGCCTGTTAATTCTTACAACCCAGAATCAGAGTAACCGAAAATTGGGTAAAAACTTGAATTTTTATGACCTAAATGGAGAAGAATAGTGACACAAATTTTAGAAAGCACCCCACCTCCACAGTGAACTACTTAGAGAGATGGTGTGAATTCATAAATTTTGAATGCATCACATCAATCCCGAATCGGGTGAACAATTGTTGTTTATTTTATTTATATGGCTTAAAGGGAAAAGAATATTACATATATATATATATATATATATATATATATATATATATATATATATATATATATATATATATATATATATATATACTATTAAACATGCCCAATTATTCTTATAAGTGTAGTCTGATTTTAAAAGGTTCTAATATGTCTTATGTTGTTGTGTTCAATAGATAATACTAATAAGCATATCCTGATAATAACAAGTTGATATGTTTCTAATATATTGATATGTAACGATTAATTTTTCATTTTGACTGTAAAATGCCATTAATTTACTTGTACTCGCTAATTTTGTTTCAATTTTTTCTGGTGATAGCGCTATTTATTTCATTGGAAGTTTGCCCCAAGCCCTAGGAGCTCTGGGCTCTCTGTTCAGGTATATATACTTATATATCCACGAAACATTTAAAGTTTCATCTTTTTGGGCCAGTGGGATGCTGACTAATCAAGGGAAAGTTGAGTTGAACGGGCCAGTATTACCCTCATAATCAATGCACTAGCTTTGAAAATCGCACTTCGGCCTCGTGAAATGATTAATTCAAAGTCTAATCATTTTTGCCATTAGATTCAAAGAGATATAAATTGCTTTAAACTCAGAAGGGTACTCATTTTATTGAACTCATTATTAAGTGAAAAAATCATGTTTTTTTAATTGAAAGTAAGGAACGACATTATAACTTAAAACGAACATAAATTATTCTTTATATGAAAGGGGCTATCCCCTCCTTAACACCCCGCTCTTTACACTGAAGTTTGACTCTTTCTAACAACTCTACTTTTTAAAACAATAAAAGCTTTAGCATAAAGAGCGGACATTGAAAGAGAGAGAGAGGGCATTAAGGCATAAAATTTGCATATTAATTTTACTTTTTTGGCTTAATGGTTTTCTCAAAGTTTGGATCGGATGATTTTGAGAAAAAAGGGGCGGGGAGGAAGCCTAGTTTCCCTCCAGGCATATAAATTACTTTAAAGTCAGAAGAGTACTCAAGAGGCTTAAAGCCTCTTAAAGAGGCTTTACCATGTTTGCCTCCTTAATGGCAACCCAGTATAAAATGAACCACATCCTATATTACAATGAAAATTGAAACGATGAGGGACTCATGACATAAAAACTCATTAACGCTTCCTAAGAGTTGTGTTATGTTATCCATGAAGAATAGGAAGTTTCCAATTTAGCCTAAGAGATTAGTTTCTTCCACACCAGTATGAAAAAAAAATCTATAGAGTTATTTATTCGAAAAGAAAACACGTACTTGAAAAGTTTGGCTTGTATATGTTTATTTATCAGGTTGCAAAAATGTACATGAATCCAAACCATTAGAAGTTTGAGGTGACACATCAGTAAAAGTATGATAAAGAAACGTTACTGACTATTACAATTTGGTAGTCCGTTTTGCTCAACAATAGTTCAGCTCAAATAAAAATAACATATATTGCTTATCATGGTCATTGTCTCCATCCTAAAAATTTTTCAAGGTAGAATTTAAAGGCAAAAGGATTGACAAGGATAGGATTTTCAAGGTAGGAGGATCCAACCGTGAAGGGAAGTGATTCACAAAAAAGTGTTGACGAGGGGATTTTTGCAGTAGAAATTATCCGTGGGAGTTTTCTACGGGAGCAACTTTTCACTGGGCGGGAGAGATTTCCATGAAAAAAAATTCCAAGGAGGGAACTTTTGGCCAGATCTGAAAAACAATCAAAGATTAAGGTATTTTTCATAGGAAAGTGTACTAAAAATTAATTTTCAAGCAGAAAAAACCAGAAGTCAAGAATTAAATCAAGTTTTTATTGAGAAATACTAAAATTTCTTGCAAAAGGTTGTTAAAATCTACTACTACTACTACTAATAACTCACTGCAGCACCAAGCCGCCTGAGGCCAACAGAGCTACGCACGCTCCTCCTCCAACCTAATCTATTTAAAGCCTCCCTCTTTACACCCTCCCAGGAAGTTCCCATTTCCTTTAAATCCTTATTTATGACATCCTCCCAACCCAGACAAGGACGACCTGCTTTCCGTGTAGCCCCAGACGGTTGGCCAAAAAGGACAATCTTCGGTAATCTGTCATCCTTCATCCGTAAAACGTGGCCTAGCCATCTCAACCTTTCTTTCATTATAGCCCCAGAAAGCGGGATTGAACCACACTTTTCGTACAACCTACTGTTTGAAATACGGTCAGTCAGCCGGGTACCCAGAACAATCCGTAGGCAATTTCTCTGGAAAACATCTACTAAATTTTAATCTGCTTTTCGGAGTGTCCATGCTTCAGAGCCATATTTGACCACTGTCATCACTGTAGCTTCCAATATTCTAATCTTGGTTTGTAGGCTTATCTTTCTATTCTTCCAAACTTTTTTTAACTGTGAAAAAACACCCTGAGCTTTAGCTATTCTACTTTTAACATCTTCACTGCTCCCACCATCTTTACTAATAATACTACCAAGGTAACTGAAGCTCCCAACCTGATCAATCTTTTCGTTACCTAAGGTCACCTGTTCATCTTCACTTATTCCTAACCTTGGTGACTTAGTCTTCTTAACATTAATTTTCAAGCCTATTTTAGCACCCTGAACTCGTAAAACCTCTAAAAATTCATTCATTTTGCTCACACTTTCATCTAATGTGCTTAAATCATCAGCATAACCTAAGTCCAGGAGCGTTCTTCCTCCCCATTTGATTCCATGGTCTCCAATTGCCTTTCCTGTGCTCCTTAAGACAAAGTCTATCCAAATGATCCATATAAAGGGAGATAGAACACAACCCTGCTTAACTCCTGATTTAATACAAAACCAGTTGCTAACCTCATTTCCTACCTTAACCGCAGCAGTATTATTCTCGTACATAGCGCTAATCACTTTAATGTATTTTTCTGGTATACCATATAACGATAAGACCTTTGTTAACGCTGTTCTATCAACAGAATCGAAAGCTTGCTCATAATCGATAAAACTAAGGACCAAAGGTGTTTGACAACGAAGGGACTTCTCAATTATTAACCTAAGAGTGAAAATATGGTCGACACATCCTCTACCTTTTCTAAAACCGCATTGTTCTTCCCTTAAAACTTTGTCTACAGCATGTCTCAGTCTAAAAAGTATCATATTACTCAGTAATTTGCTACCTACAGAGACCAGACTAATGCCTCAATAATTCCGACATTCACTCTTGTCACCTTTCTCGTGAATTTAAATTAGTATGGGTGTAATAGAGCATAAATAATTTTACTTCGAAGCAAAATAATACATTCATATTTTACCTGCATAAAATTGGGAGGGAGGAAAGGTATGTTCAGAACACAAACCAATATGGAAAAAGGCATAGTCGGTATTTATCCCTTAAATTGATACCCAGGGCTCCCCTGAGCCTTACCCACCACTGAACTTGCTTTGTCTTTATTTACCCTGTAGAGAAAGTCTAGATCCCACAAAATGTCAGTTGAATATATGGAAATCCATCCTTAGGAATCCCTATCATTTCTTTTCAGATAAATTATGATTAAATCGTAAAAAATTCTAAATATCCTAAGGGCAAGCAAATCAAGTTTAAAGCTTTGTTTTTAATATCTGGAACTAATGGTACTTTTAACAGAATTTGTCCATTCTACTTTTAATCAGTTTGCACTGGTGAACGTCTAATTCGTATTCTCTGATGATACATGGCTGGGTTTTTGTTGATTAAACGGAACACACTCAAGACTTTCACTCTGTAAGATCCGACAAAACCATTTCACGTCTCTTCAATCGATTAAAATTTCTTATTTTATGTGAGAAAAACTACGATGTAGGTATAATTTAATTAAAAATTTAATATATAGAGGTGGATTGTGGCTAGGTTAGGTATTTAACATAATACATTCTATGCGGCCTACTTTCCCAATTCTTTTTTTTGTATTTTCCAAAATATTAAATTCAAAGTATTATAATTTCTTCTGTTGACTTTAATTTTTAATGTCACTCCTTACTTTCAGATAAAAAAACTTGTTTTTTATTTACTTAATTTCTGAACTTTTTTCAACTAGTGCAGATTCGCATTTGGCTTGCCGCACATGAAAAATGAAAATAAAATTTGTTTATTAATTTTGGCAGATTTACTCTGAATAATCAGGATTGCCCCATCCTCAATATCTTGCTTAACGCTATAGCTGTTAAAAATGTTTTAAGTTTTTAAGTTTTTAAAAAAGCTTGCTGTTCTAATTAAACGTCTCCCATGTTTCAGTGGCCACTGTTCAAATTGGGACAAACAGTCAAACTTTAGCGGATGTAGCAAGGTATTGAGGAGGGGGAAAACCTTTATATATAGAAAAATTTAGATTTCTTTTTCGAATAATGACGGTAAATCTGGCTCACCCTCTGTGAAATATACTCCTTCCCCCAATGGAAAACTCGTCCGTGGAAATTTCATCAAAAATACACAAGACTTTGATCTTTAATCTGTCTCTCAATCACTCCAGAAATACCAAAATATGTGGAAAATAGCCCCCACATAATTCCCGTGGAACATATCCTCATAAAAAAAAAAATAGAAAAGAGAATGTAAGACAATTAAAAAGAATTTCGGATAATAAACCTCACAAATCCCTCTAGTTTTAATTTTTACCTAGAAAATTAATACCCCTCCAAAAATTTTCCTCCACAAGGATGACTCGCTAAAAAAAAAAAAAAAAAAAAAAAAAAAAAAAAAAAAAAAAAAAATTGAAAACACATGTTTTGCATCACCTAACTCATCGATTCAACTTACATCATTTTCAGTCCATTTTAAATCATTTTAATATTAATATTTCACATCAATTCATTTTAGTATTTTATTATTATATTATTGTACATTTTTACAATTCTCCATTCCTACATTCAACGGGAAAACAGGTCCCTGGAAATCAAATTTAGTCTTATTTTTATAACTTTCGCAGTATGAATAAGGGTTCTAGATCATCCCATCAATTCACACTATTTTAAATAAATATTTTTGTGACATTTTTATTAATTCCCATAATGAGATTTAAGATCGTAACAGGTCTTGTAAAATAAGGGTTTAATTATATTCGATTTTTTCCATACTACCAATAAAATGTAATAGTTTTATTCTTAGAGGATAGTTCAATATCTTAATAATTTATTTTATCTTTATTTATTTTCTAACATATAATTTGCTATCTATGACTTCCATGATTGCTTTTCTTTCTTTTAATTAACTCCGCCTTTATTCCCAAGAGATTCCGTTATTCGGAGTTCTGAGAACAAAAAGAATAAATAAAGTTTCTCTGCAGTGGACGATGTCAAAACAACCGGACCAGAGGGGCTCAGATCGAGGAGTAAGAAGGATCTAGCTTCCTTTCAAACAAAAACCCTCTCCTAGGCTGAGATTACCAAAACCCAAAAATAATAATAAACAAATGAAAATTAATAACAGCCAAGGGGAGGGGTTTTGCAAACACTTTTCAAATTTTGTTTTTATTTTATTATCATATTTTATTTAAAATGTTAATAATTTATTGAAAATAAAAATAGATAACAGCCTGGGTTTTTTTTGCATGCATGTATGTATGCTATTTGGATTTATTTGAAAAGAAATTTGGATTTATTTATTTTCCAATCAGGTTTTTTTGTTTGGTCGGGAAGATGTAATTTTTTTCAATATACATATCAAACGAATTTTCTTTTAATGAGGATTTTGAATATATATAATTTTTTAAGTTTAACTAAATCCATCAAAAGTTACGAGACAGTAATTAAGATAGAACCTGTGACGTCACTGTGTGTTTGTTTCCATGAAGAGATTCTATTTGGCTCCGGAGACAAAATTACTTGCAGGGTAATTTAAATACAAAGGGTGAATTAGCTTTATTTTACATGGGTTTTCTTACAAAGGAAATATGTGTTTTGAAGAGCGGGTTAAAAGTAAGGAAACAAGGGATAACAAAGCGAAAGCAGATAAACCTGATTGCACTAAATATAAAATTGGATACTAAGAAAGCATTACTAAAACTTCCACAATATTTAAACTTCAAACCATAAACAAATAATCTCTTTTCTAAATCCTCTTCAATTTATTTTTGAAAATAAACTCTAAACAAATTCTGTGGATCCGTTCCCTTAAAACTTCTTTTTATATAATTAACACGCAAATGACCATAATTCACGTCGTTAAATTTTGGACTTGAGTAGAATGATAGGCAATTTGCTTCTTTGATGTTTTTAAATAGTTCAGTTTTTCATTTCCAGGTTGAATTCCAGAAGTATCCCGAAACCTTAAAAATAAGTACTAGGGATCATTGAAATAACAAGTCCAGTGTGTCCCTGGCAATCCCATACAGTCATAATTGATTAAATCGCATTCTTTTTTCCTTATTTTACTAAGTAAGTTATCTCGAAGAAAATCATCAAAAATAAGGAATATGACCTACTTCATTCCATACATCAATATATGTCAACGACATCATGTGATTACTGATTCTTTCTAAAGTTCCCAGGTTTTGGGAAGCAAGCATTCTTTGAATTGTAAAATCTCAGCCTTAGCAATCTTTTTGGGTCTTCCTACTTTTTCGGGGAGTTTCAACAACCACTTCCAATACAGATCCATCAATTTTCTGAGTACCGGGTACTTTTAAACTTCCACATTTTGGTAAAGTCCCCGATAATGTTAAGCATTCCCCTTTAGCGTTTGAAGAATCAGTAATTTTATCAACAATTTTCTTTCTAACATACGTACCTAAGGCAGCTGCACCACATGGAAAAGCAGCTTTACCTATGGTAGCTTCTAAGGGTGTTAAAAATAGAAGTTGCGACCATTTGGAATTATTTGATGATACAATATTATTATATAAACATCCTTATTGTTTATTTTTCTTTGCTCAATATGTAAAATTTTTCTTTTAGGCCATTATTTAAAAGGCTCCTTACCGACAATAATATTTTGTATTTAAGTTCGGCAATTATGTTTTTTCTTAAAACAATTGTTTATTTTAATTTTTGAAGAAGAGTAATAAATGATGATAAATGGATTGCGTATTCAATAAAGTCACCTTTTTTTTATTTTTAATTTATCAAGGAGAAATAAAAATGATAACATTGGACGATTTTTCAGAAATTGCTTGAAGTATAGATCGTTTTCACATCCTTCATTTTAATTTTTATATTCTTCAATCTTAGTCACATGCCTATTATGAATTAATAGTTTAACAGGTTCTCGTTCATTCACTTTTGTATGCGTTTCTCCAACTTTACAGTTTTTTTTTTTAATCAAAACAGGTTTTGGTTTTTTGTTTTTAAAATTCTGATAAATAAATTACATGCTATTCCATTTATTAGAAAATTATTTTTATAGATAAAATTACAAGGTAAAAATTTTCGTAATAGTGTTTTCAGAAAACTTCATAGGCTTGATTTTTAATTCAACCTTCCTTTTGTTCTCTTTGGAATGCTTCATCGGGATTTTCTTCAAGTACATTTATTATTGCATTTCTGAAATTTTTCAAATTTTCAGATAACTGCATAAAGCCCTTCGAGCATACAAATAAAGTTGAAAAATTAACTGCATCTGCTCCACTCTTGGGTTTGCAACATTTCTAATTCTTCTGTTTTCTACATTAATATCATCTTAGGTTACTTTTAACGCATTTTTCAGTGATAGTCCTTTGTCATTAACTGGTCAATATATTTTCAGGTGATTAATAAATTCTAGTTAATGTGTTAATATCCTCACTTAAAGACTGATTTGTAAGAATATTTTGGTGGACAGCTTCACTCTTGAATTCATTTAAAATACATTTTACATTTTGTAAATTCACAGTAACTTTCTCTTATTTTGGATCACCTTGATTATTTAATCGTTCCTAATGTAAATCAAGATTACCATTGTTATCAAGTAATCTGCTTTTGCTATTTGTATACATCCTATATTTATTTCACACGCTTCTAAACTTGCTCATTTAGTACACGCAAATTTTGTTGAGTGAATATCCATGTTCTTTCTGTGCTTGAGTGATCCGTCATTCTTTTTAAAACCAATTAGTAAAAATCCGTAATTCTTTGTTGCCTCATTAATGTAAGTAGTAGATTTTTCTTTTTTCAAGTCAGATACATGGCTTTGTCAGATTCTATCAGTTTCTTTTGGATTGAAATAATTGAAAAATGCAAAATAGTTACAGGTTAATCGTGTAATTTTAGATCTATCAAAATAGCTCTGAGAAATATTGTTTATTGATGTGTTTTATTTTTTACCTATCACAAATAACTCTTCAATTTTTTCTGATCTTTTTCTGTAACAAAATCGTCAAAGATAACTAAATTTGTAACCTTGGGATTTAGGTCATCTACATCAATGATATCACTTTTATCATTACGCACAAAAATAAGATCCGTGTCAGTTTCTTCTTCCAAGGAAATCATGTTAATCATTGAATCTTCGAATTTATTCTCAAAACATTTTGCTTAAATTAGTTAAATTCAAGAGTAAATTGGCTTTACATTATCCAGAGTTACTAAAAATCAATAGTCGAAACGATCATTTAGGTGCTAGCAAATATTTATTTTTAAAACAATCTTTTATTTTTCCGCAATTCATATACTTTAATACTTACTTTTCAATCCATTTAATTGGTAAAAATTTTCGCGAAGTAAAATTCAACTATGAGGCTTATAGCTTTGAAGCTTATAGACCTAAGGATTCTAGCTTTAAACCTTCTAGCTCTAAATCTTTAAAGCTTTAGAGCTAGAAGTTCTAAAGCTTCTAGCTTATAGAAGATCTAAGCTTCAAAGCTTATAGCTTTGAAGCTTCTACCTGAACTTCATAGATTATTGTTTATAGCTTCAGGGGATTAAATATCCAGGGTACCGAGTTTACTGTATTTTCCAAAACGTTTTTTAGTGTCATTAGGGCTCGGAGCTTTTTATTTTGTTTTTTCTAAGAAATCTATGTTTGTTTGCTCTTAAAGTATACTGATTTTCTAACAAGCTTTCCACTTTTCCGAATAATAGATCTTCATAATTTTGTAAGGTTATTCTATATTTAACGATATTTGCTTTGATACCTTTTAATTTTTTGTTGCTTTGGTATCATCGTTACCCTCTTTTAAATAAGCATATACTTTTGATCATATATCTGCATTTATGTACCCGAATTTTTCTTGGAGATCACCAAATCACCAAGATATTAGATCTTCATAAAAAACCTCAGTTAAAATATCTTAAGTAGAGCTATCCGTATCCATAAAACATAAGTCAGTGTATTCACTTGATTTTGGTTTCACGTATTCATGATGAAACTCGCACATCCTTTACTTAGACAGCTCTAATGCAGCAAATCCAAAATAAAAAGGTTTATCTTGATTTATTTTTGACTTGGTCATTCTGGCTATCGGAAAATTCTCGCTAAAGATTACTTTCGATCTAAAGTTATCTTAAATTAAAAAAACAAGTTTTTTGAAATGAAAGTAAGGAGCGACATTAAAACTTAAAGCGAACAGAAATTACTCCTTATATGAAAGGGGCTTTTCCTCCTCGACACCCCGCTCTTTACACTAAAATTTTTTATTGTTTTAAAAAGTAGAGTTGCGAGAAAGAGTCAAACTTTAGCGCAAGGAAAGCCACTAAATGGCTTTCTCTTAGTTTTGATCAGACGATTTTTAGAAATAAGGGATGGGGAAGGGGGCCTAGTTGCCCTCAAATTTTTTCGGTTACTTATAAAGACAACTAGAACTTTTAATTTTGAACGAACGTTTTTATTAGTAAAAAATATACGTAACTTAAGAATTAACTTACGTAACAAACTTTTATATTCTTATATTTTTGATTATATATATGAGGGAGTTTGTCCCCTCGTTAACACCTCGCTCTTCACTCTAAATCTTAATTTTTATCCCAATTCTTTAAGAATGACCCCTGAATCAGAAAGGCCGTAGAATAAATGGTTGAAATTACTAAAAATAATTTAGCATAAAGAGCGAAGTATTTATCTCCTTCTAAATACCTCGCTCTTTATGCTAAAGTATTTTTAGAACCCCTCATATGCGTGATAATCTCAGTTCGTTTTAAGTTTTAATGCTTCTCCTTACTTTCAATTGAAAAAACTTTTTCATGTTTATATTTTCATTGTTTTTTTTTTAATAGTAATGCTAGAAAATCCTGCACCCTTTTCATTGAATTTCTCTTCCCCCATGAAATATTCCTCCAAGGAAATCCTCCCATATAGTCCCCTCCCCTCCCCGACCCAAACAAAAATTCCCCTGAAAACGTCGGTACACTTCCCAATAACCATTACTGTATGTAAACATTGGTCAAAGTTAGTAACTTGCAGCCCCTCCTCCAGGGACTGTGGGGGGAAATTCATCCCCAAAGACATAGTTAGTGTGATTTTCAACTATGCGGAACAAAATGGCTATCTCAAAATTTTGATCCGTTGAATTTGGGAAAAAAATGAGCGTGGGAGGGGGCTTAGGTGCCCTCCAATTTTTTCGGTCACTCAAAAAGGGCACTAGAACTTTTCATTTCCGTTAGAATGAGCCCTCTTTTAACACTCTAGGACCACTTGGTCGATACGATGACCCCTGGGGAAAAGAAAAAAAAACAAAAAACAAACTAACAAATAAACACGCACCCGTGATTAGTCTTCTGGCAAAAAATACGAAATCCCACATTTTTTTAGATTGGACCTTGAAATTTTTTCTATAGGGTTCTCTGATACCCTGAATGCGATGGTGTGGGTTTCGTTACGATCCTATGACTTTTAGGGGGTGTTTCCCCCTATTTTCCAAAATAAGGCAAATTTTCTCAGGCTCGTAACTTTTGATGACAAGGACTAAATTTGATAAAACTTATATATTTGAAATCAGCATAAAAATCCGATTCTTTTGATATTTCTTTTAGCATCGAAATTCTGCTTTTTAGAGTTTCGTTTACTATTGAGCCGGGTCGCTCCTTACTACAGTTCGTTACCACGAACTGTTTGATTTGTGAAATAATTTTTGTGTTTATTCGTCAAAGTGATTATTTCAATACTAGTTCTTTTTTATCATTCTCCATGGTTTTCCAAAAATAAAAATTATTCATGAGTTCCTAAAAAATCTGTCTCGAAATCATTTATTCTCCTTTGGTCATAATTTAGTATTATGATTGACATATTCATTTAAATAGGGTGACTGAGTAAATGCTAGCATTCTCTGTACTTTTTTCAATACTAAGCCACGTTTTAAGTAAAATTCTTAATTCTTAAAAACCTCAACATAGTTTACTTTATCATTTAAAGTTTAACATAACTTATACTGAAAATTCTCAGTAGATAGTGGTAAATCTTCATGTAAATTGTGAGTCTCTTGGATATTCTAAATCAACTTTGATCAAATCAAATCATTAAATCAATTAAATTGCTCCTATATTATCCTTATTCATTTCTGACTGAAGGTAATCTTTCAATTTTTAGTTATAGTCTGGGGTGTTGTTTTCTTTTAAATGAACGGGCATATTAATAAATGTAGTCTTTTTCAGGTAAATTTTTGATACACTGCCCAACCATATAAATTATTAGTGTCTAAACAAATTAAATAATTAGAAATTGTGTTTATTAAAGTTTTTCATATATTTATTATTTGATTTAGCATATCTTTTCAGAGACTGAGATACACCTCATCTTATTCCTTTTTTAATAAATGTATCATGAAAAGAGAAATCACCAATGCAACAGCACAAACACAAAAAAAAAAAAAAAAAAAAAAAAAAAAAGAGACAGAAGGAGAAAAGGAAGACTGTTTTCCTAAATTAGTGATTAATATAGACCAGCACTTGAATGAGGCCTTAACCCTACTCATCCATACAATCACATAGGTCAAACAGCATAGCCACACACAATCAACCATAAAGAATAATCCATGGACAGGCAGTCATGTCGTCAATAAGTATACGTCGTCATTTACCAAACAATAGAAAAAATTATATAGACAAATAATTCAGAGGCAACACCCAACATAAGGGCTCATCAGGAGAATACACTGGCCTATATAGGGTTTCGCCACTCTAAATTCTCTACCCAGCACAGTGTTGTGGCTACCACAGAATATCCATGGCATCCCCGCGTCAGGTATTACCCCCAAAATATATGCCTATGAAAGAAAAAAAAACAGCAAATGTAAAACAACCAAGTAAAACCAAAACAAGCTTATCCTGTTAATATATCCCTCCCTTTAGCAACAATAGGTAAACTAAATATTATAAATTTTACCAAATCATAAATATTAACACATTGCAAAAAACCTGAATGAACTAAACAATTATAGAATTCATCTTTACCATGTGGCTAATTTTTAAGAAAATCCGCTCAATTAGAAACACAATTCAAAATAAATGGTGCTGCGACAACATTTCTCGAACCTCCGAAATTAGTTGAAAATTTCTTTAAGTATTTGTAGATAATTCTTTTGATATTTATTTAAAAGTTCGTTATAATGAAAACTAAATTTCTTAAATTGCCAAGTTAATTTATTTGCAGAAAAACCTCTTGATATCAATTTTTGGCTTAAGATTCTACATCTATTTTTAAAATCAATATAATTACTACAAATCCTTGTAACTGTAACTGTGAGAAAAACGCTGAATATTTGATATTTGAGTGTATATTACTTTCAGGGAATGGGAAACTAATCACTTCAAAATCAAAATCATCCGTTTTATTATAAATTTTTAAACTTAATTTATTATTATCACAAATATTAATATTTAAATCTAAGAAACGATCATGACCAGCGCCATGACTAGGCTCAAGAATAAGCTCTGATGGATATATATTTTTAGAAAAATCAATGAAATCCTTACAATTTAAGACCAAAATATCATCTAAATATCTTTTATTATTTGACAAAGCATGTTACATATCTTTGTCAGAAAATAATAGAATTTTAGCTTTAGAGTTGTTGAGAAAAGCTTCCCATGTTAGTCCTGGTGCTGGAAAGTAGTGGAGTGGATCTAGTCTATAATTGTTTAAACATACGTTTATAAGACTTCATTGACATCTGGTAAAATTAAAACATCACTTTTTAGGTATTATCTAATGTAATCTAATAGTGTTTTACATTTAAATAATTTCCAAATAGATTTCGCTCTTGTGTATTTTTCTTTTTGTGTATTTTCTCCCTGATAATCTAGGATAAAACTTGTCTATTGAAGGTTATGTTGTATTGTTTATTTTTTCGTAGCATTATTTATTTTTATTTTTTCATATCCCTTTCCTTATTATTTCTTTGAATTCTTCAGTATTTGGAAATACATCAGAAGCACACTGATGTATATATTATTTATTTTTTCATATCCCTTTCCTTATTATTTCTTTGAATTCTTCAGTATTTGGAAATACATCAGAAGCACACTGATGTATATATTATTTATTTTTTCATATCCCTTTCCTTATTATTTCTTTGAATGCTTCAGCATTTTGAACATTTTTGTGAACACTTTTCCACAAAATGTGGAAAAAATTCCACATTTTTGAAGATAGAAGCTTGAAAACCATACAGAAAAGTTCTCTGGTATACTAAATATAATGCAGTGATTTTCATTAAGATTCTTTCAATTGTAGGGACTTTTTCTCCCCTATTACTAAAATCTGGCTAATTTCCTCAGTGTGTTAGCATTTGATGGATTACACTAAACTTGATAAATCTTATATATTTAGAATCAGCATGTTAAGCTGATTCTGTCGAATCTAAGCTGATTGTATGCATATCAAATACAGACCACAGGCGTTATCATCAAAATAATAAGCCTAACCTAGTTAATCACAAAATCGTAAGATATATTCTATACATCAAATTTCAAAATGTTTACTTTGGTCAAGTTTTTCTTCATATTTATAGTTTTTCTTTTTCTCTCTAAAATTAACTACCCAGGGTTAACATTAGTGATGCCTCAATTTCTTTAATGGCTAGATATCAGTTTGATCTCCGATCTGGACATTTCTTAAGCCTATTTGGCAGATTTTCGTCAAGATATTGGTATTGATTATGTACACCTGTGTGTTATGTAATAGGGGGTGCTTTCTTAGAGATGCAGGTGCTTGTTACGTCATAGGGGATGTTTTCTTTGAGATTATTCTGATTCATACTAGAGCCATAAAAAATCTTCACGGGGCAAATGACGACTTGTACTTACTTACGACACAACTGCGTGTCCAAGGATTATTCTTTACGGTTGATTGTGTATGGTTATGCTGTTTTACCTATGTAATTGGATTGATGAATAGTATTAAGGCCTCAACCAAGTACTGATCTATATTAACTACTAAAGTAGCAAAACAATCTTCTTTTCTCCTTCTGTCTTTCATTTTGTTTATATACTTAATTTTTTTATGATATAAGTTTACTTCTGTAAACTGGTGTAAGTCTTACTTCTTTTTATGGTGTAAGTTTATAATGTTTACTTCTGTGTTTGTGCTGTTGCATTGGTGATTTCTTTTTTCATTATAGGGTGTGTTTTCTTTAAAACATTCTTCAAGGCATTTTCAAGACATTTTCATGATTTTTCAAGAAGTTTCTTAAGACATTTTTCTTCAAGACGTTTTTCAAAATGTCTCAATACATTTCAAGACGCCTTTCATCATGATGTTTCAAGACATTTCAAAACGTTTCTTAAGACATTTTCAAGACATTGCAAGATATTTTAAGAATTTTTCTTAAGACATTTATATTTAAGGCGTTTTTTAGAACGTTTCAAGACATTTCAAGTCGTTGTTTAAGAGACTTTTCTCCATGAGGTTTCAAGACATTTCAACAGATTCCTAAAGACATTTGTCTTCACGATTACTTTAGTTCTTAAATAATAGGGAATGTGTACCTTTGTTAAGGATAACGTATTCTCGCGTGGATTGTTTCTTCGGGGGATCGAAGAAACGCAATGACGGCACACACGTGGGTGCTACGTAATGGCAGCGCACACATTGGTTTTGGGTTATTGCAGAAAACATGGCTGTTACTTAATTATGACGTACACGTGGGATGTTACGCAATAGTTTAAGAGATGTTTTCCTTTAATGTTTTTTCCTTCAAAGTTTCATCTTCTTTAATGGTGTTTTTCTTTAATGTTATTATATCTTCGTCGATACAGTTTCTTTGAGATCTTTTTCTAAGAGAACCATTAGACTCCAAAGATCTTTGTTCGCCTTAGAATTCGAATGAGATAAAACCTTAAATTGACCTCTGCACTAGACAGCTGGAACAAGAAATCCTTCCCAATATCATGGTTCGGGGAATACTTTGTAATGGAAATTAATCGAAAAATATATGCATCGCGTGTTTACTATGTTGGTAATAATTGAAATTAGGGAGAAAAAATTGATTACTGGAATTGAATTACATTTTTTGTGTACCTGCTTGATACAATGTTATTAATTTTCTAACGTGACCAAGACATTTTTTGTTAGGTATTGAATCAGTGAGATATAACTTAGCATTCGCCTTAGACATTTCATTGCGTAAATAATTTATATTGAGGATTCATTCTCGAAAAAGAAATCCAAGAGACACAGACTTTTGGGAGGGGGATTATTATAAGAGGTAAATTCAAGCAGCATTAAGAGATAGCTCTGAGAGTTTTTGATGAAAATTCCCTTTTTTGCTTCCTTAGACGCACCTGCATGCTATATTGTATTAATCTCAATCTGGGTATTAGCAAAATCATGTTTTTAATGAGCCTTATGTATTATGCCTTATGCAGCAGAAGCCTCATCACTTAAAATTGTAATTACATAAAAAAACTAGTTTTTTTAACTGAAAGTAAGGAGCGACATTAAAACTTAAAACGAACAGAAATTACTCCGTATATGAAATGGGTTGTCCCCTCCGGAATCCCTCGCTCTTTACGCTAAAGCTTTTAATTGTATTAAAAAGCAGAATTGTGGCAAAGAGTCAAACTTTGGCGTAAAGAGCGAGGGATTGCGGAGGGGACAACCCATTTCATATACGGAGTAATTTCTGTTCGTTTTAAGTTTTAATGTCGCTCCTTACTTTCAGTTAAAAAAAACTAGTTTTTTATGTAATTTCTGAACGTTTTTGAATTAATGCATGTTTGACTTTGGCTCTCCACACATAAATTATTAAAATGAAATTTGTATATTAATTCCTTTTTTGGCTAAATGGCTTTCTCTTAGTTTTGATCAGACGATTTGGCCTAGTTGCCATGCAATTTTTTCAGTAATTTTCAGTTACATAAAAAGGCAAGTATAAATTTTTATTTTTAACGAATTCTTCTATTAGTAAAAAATATATGTAACTTAAGAATTATCTTACGTAACAAAATTTATATTATTTAATTTTATTATGTATATGAGAGGGTTTGTATCCTCGTTAATACCTCGTTCTTTACACTAAATCGTAAGTTTTGTCCCAATTCTTTAAGAATGACCCCTGAATCAGAAAGGCCGCAGAATAAATAGTTGAAATTACTAAAAATACTATAGCATAAAGAGCGAGGTATTTATCTCCTCCTAAATACCTCGCTCTTTATGCTAAAGTATTTTTAAAACCCCTCATATGCGTAACAATTTCTGTTCGTTTTAAGTTTCAATGCTACTCTTTACTTTCAATTGAAAAAAAACTTTTACATGTTTATTTTTTCATTGTTTTTTTATAGTAATTTTAGAAAATCCTGCGCCCTTTTCATTAAATTTCTGTTCCCTTATGACATATTTCTCCCTGGAAAGATCCTCCCACATAGCCCTCTGTGTGATTTTCGTTAAGATTCTGTGACTTTTAGGGGGTGTTTCCCCCTATTTCTAAAATAAGGCAAATTTTCTCAGGCTCGTAACTTTTGATGACAAAGATGAAACGTACATATTTAAAATCAGCATGAAACTCTGATTCTTTTGATGTATATTTTAGCATCAAAATTCCGTTTTTTAGAGTTTCGTCTACTGTTGAGCCGGGTCGCTCCTTACTACAGTTCGGTACCACGAACTGTTTGAAAAGAAAATAATTTGGTATTTCGGGGCTTCTGACATTATTACTCCTTTGCGGAAGCTAGGCTCAAAATTGGAAAAGGATTGTATTTTTTCTCTGGGCCCCTTCCACCTCTTAGTTCGTTTATTTTCCCGTTAGTTTTCACCTGTTTTCGCTTTACAGTTGTGTTATCTCTTAGCAGTTCTTTCGTTAGTTGAGTTATGGTTGTGGTATATATGTTTTATCGCTCGTATAGTTGTGTTATTTTCGAATTATACTCCATAATAGAGAGGCTCCGAACACCCAGCATTGTATATTAAGCTCTGAATTTGACGTTTTATTCTAACGTGACCAGATTCGTCCTGCGCCCTTTTCATTGAATTTTCTTCCCCCATGACATATTTATCCAAGGAAAGATCCTCCCATATAGCCCCCTCCCCCAACCCTACCCCCAAAACCAAAAAAATCCCCCTAAAAATGTCTGTACACTTCCCAATAACCAATATTATATGTAAACACTGGTCGAAGTTTGTAACTTGCAGCCCCTCCCCCAGGGACTGTGGGGGAGTAAGTCATCCCCAAAGACATAGTTATTATGGTTTTCTACTATGTTGAACAAAATGGCTATCTCAGAATTTCGATCCGTTGACTTTGGGAAAAAATGAGCGTGGGAGGGGATCTAGATGCCCTCCAATTTTTTTGGTCACTTAAAAAGGGCACTAGAACTTTTCATTTCCGTTAGAATGAGCCCTCTTGCGACATTCTAGGACCACTTGGTCGATACGATGACCCCTGGGGAAAAGAAAAAAAAAACAAATAAACACGCACCCGTGATTTGTCTTCTGGCAAAAAATACAAAATTCCACATTTTTGTAGATAGGAGATTGAAACTTCTACAGTAGGGTTCTCTGATACGCTGAATCTGATGGTGTCATTTTCGTTTAGATCGTATGACTCTTAGGGGGTGTTTCCCCCTATTTTCCTAAATAAGGCAAATTTTCTCAGGCTCGTAACTTCTGATGGGTAAAACTAAACTTAATGAAACTTATATATTTAAAATCAGCATTAAAATGCGATTCTTTTGATGTAGCTATTGATATCAAAATTCAATTTTTTTAGAGTTTTGGTTACTATTAAGCCGGATCGCTCCTTACTACAGTTCGTTACCACGAACTGTTTGATAATAAGGAAAAATGTCAACTTCACATTGCCTTTTCTTGCCAGTAAATGAAACACGCAAACGAAGAAAAAAGGAACACAGTATTTTTTCGGTTAATTCTGAGAGATTTTAATAAAAATACCCGTTTATTCAAGCAAGGACTATGCACGTTGACACCACCGTGACAAGATTTGACTGGTCTGTCACATCCTCTTGATACATATGCTTTAAATCTGTTGGTTCATGCTTTGAATCGATTTGTTCGTGTCTTCTCAAGCCATCCGCTCGTAATACACTATGTTAATTCACACCACCATGGCAATTAATGGCTGACCTGTGACATCACTATGATGCATATTATCATTTCTATGAAATTCTCAGACATTATCCTAATAAAATTTACCCTTTCAATGCATTGATTTGTGTTTTTGCAGCCACCCCTAACGTGATGCCCCCATGGCAATTCATGCCACCGTGTAAATTTATAGCTGGATCACCCTAGCAACCTATTCCATGGGGAGGGTTGTTATTATATGTAAATTTAGGCAGCATTAAGAGACATTTCTGAGAGGTTTTAATTAAAATGCCTTGTTTCTATTGCTCTGCGAGACGGACCAACAAGCTACATCGCATTAATTTACATCTCAGTATTAGCAAAATAATATTTTTAATGAGCCTTAAGTATTACGCTTTCTGCAAGCAGAAGCCTTTTTACTTACAACAGCAAAAATAAGGAAGAATTCCCACTTGACACTACGTTTTCTTGCTATTAAATGTAACACACAAACGAAGAAAAAGGGACACTTGTTTTCGTTCGTTTATTTCTGAGAGGTATAATCAAATGCTATGTTTCATTAAGCCAAGAATATGCACATTCAAGCCACTATGACAATATGTGGCTGCTTCTTGACATCCTCATAATACGATTCATCATTCCTAAGGCATTTTCCAGAAAATTGCATGATAAAAATATTTCTTTACATCCAAAGGTTCGTGTTTTCTAAAGCCACCCCCTCTTGATAAACTATGTCAATTCACCCCATCGTGGAACCTCATTGCCTACCCCTGATATGTCTATAATACATGTTATCACTCCGATGACGTTTTCAGACATTTTCTTGATAAAAATTATTTTTTAAATGGATTGATTCATGTTTTTGTAAGCCACCCCGAACATGAGGCTCCCATGGCAATTCACACCACCGCAGCAATATTTTGCTGGCCCTTGACATCCTTTTGATACATATTATTATTCCTAAGACATTATTTGAGATGTTATCTTAATGGAACTATTCTTTATTTAGAAATACATTATGCTTCAAATCCCATTGGTTTTTGTTTTGCAAGCCACCCTTTCGAGGTACACCATGAAAGTTCATGCTTCCATGGCAATACGCGGCAGGCCTATGACATCTCTACGATACATATTATCATGCCTAAGTCATACTATGACATTATTTTGAAATAAATTATACTTAAATAACGTACTTTGGGTTTTTACATGCCCATCTCATTGCCCCCTAGGAGTTTTCAGTTATGTTTTAATATAAATATAGTTGGTTCTGCCCTCCCCCCCCCCCTATATCCTAACAGCTTGAGTCCCGCTTGCTGCATTGGCACGGTCATTTATTTCACCTACCAACAGAAACACCTTCCAAACTTATATTTGACTTCGATCCAACTGAAAACAGCTGGAAACGCCTCATAAGTACACCGTATATGAAGTGGACTGGTTTAAGTCACAACTGACTCACAGCTCTGGGCATTGACCCCAGCAAAGCTCCCACTCTTGTCCAAAAGAAGCCACTCTGGAGACGACTAATGGTGCTGACGTCAGGTTACCTCTATGCTGGTGAAGCTGCCAAGAAAAATCTTTAAGTGAAAGTTTAATGAAGTGGAAGCTGTGTGCTGTGCATGCCTTGGAAGTTCTCTTCCCTCATGATAAATTATTCCATGGAAAGATCCTCACACGTAATCCCTTCCATCTGACCCACCCTCGCCCAACAAAACAAAGTATCCCTGAAAACGTCCTAAAAAATAATTACTATATATAAACAATGGTCAAAGATTGAACTTGCAGCCCCCCCCCCTGGGGACTTTGGGGAATTAAGTCGTCCCCAAAGACACAGTATTTAAGTTTTTCAAATAAGCTGAACAGAATGGATATCTCAAAATTTTGATCTGGTGACTTTGGGGAAAAACTGAGCATGGGAGGGAACCTAGGTGCCCTACAATTTTCGGTCACTTAAAAAGGGAACTAGAACTTTCAATTTCCGTTAGAATAAAAACTCTTGCGACATTCTATAACCACTGTGTCGATACGATCACCCCTGGGGAAAAACAAGAAACAAACAAACAACAACACACAACACACACACAAACAAACCCTGGAAATACGATCACTCCTGAAAAAAACCAAACAAATTAAAACAACAACTACAAGAAACTCGCATCCGTGATCTGTCTTCTGACAAAAACTCCAAACCCCTCATTTTTGTAAATAGGAGCTTGAAACTTCTACATTAGGGTCCTCTAATATGTTGAATCTTATGGTGGGATTTTTGTTGAGATTTTATGATTTTTAGGAGATGTTTCCTCTTATTTTCTAAAATGAGAAAAACTTTCTCAGGCTCGTAACTTTTGATGGGTAAGACTACACTTGGTAAAATATCAAGATAAACTTGATGAATTATATATTTAAAATCAGTATTAAAATGTAATTCTTTTGATGTAAATATTGGTAACAACATTCCATTTTTAGAGTTTTGGTTAAAATTGAACCGGGTCGCTCCTTACTACGGTTGGTTACCAAGAACTGTTTGATCATGTCAGTCACGTTGACTGAACAGCAAGGGACTAAAAATGTGTAATTATATTATGGAATACGGATAATAAATAAACAAGTTTTGGAACAAGTCTTATGATAGATTGTTAGGAATTACAGCTCTATTAGAAACAGATTTTTGTAATTGAAAACACTTTTTATAATTTTTGTTTTACAGTTCAAATCAAATCAATAGAAATTTTGAAGATCGATTTGGGACTCCTTCTAAAAATAAGAGGGGCTAAACCCTCAGCTGGCCCTCTCCAAATGACGCTACTGCAAACATAGAAGCCTCGTCTCTCTACTACAAATTAAGTATCATTATGAAGGATATCACAATAGTTTTGCCTAAGTGAAGAGTGATTTAGGTACTATGTTTGACTTTTTTATTAAGTCATTTCCTTATACCAAAGTCCTTCAACCATCCTTCAACCAGAAAGACCTGTCACAATAAACTTCAAAAATGTGTCGTACAACTGGGAATTGAAAATCCTAGTGTTCTTTTTAATATTCAGAAGTGACTGAAAGGCACCTAGGCCACCCACACGAGCATCATTTCCCCAAACAAATCCAATCTAAGTATTGAGATAGCAATTTGCTCAGCTTAGGATTAAAGACTGTTATTTATTTATTTGATTGATTTATTTATTTTATTTGCTACTATTTGAGGATGATAGCCCCTAAAAGCCCTCAGGGCAAGGGTTGGAAATTATGTTCCAGGGCTATGCAAGGTTTCTAAAGAAAGTGTGGTCGTATAAATAATAATAATAATTTATTTATAACACACTGAACAAAACATTGTTAGGATAGTGGAGTAAAAAGAGAGAACACAGAAATAAACATCAGAAAAGAAACAACACAAGAAAAGAAAACAACACATAAGTACAAACAGAACAAACGGATGAGGATAAATGTACAAAGATACAACACAATAAGTACAACAAAATCAACAAGAAGAAAAGTCAACAGAACAAACACATGAGCCTGGGATATGGGGTAAGCCGTCGATATGCTTGTGCTAATAACTTATCATGAAGCTCCGGTAGTTTTGTAGTTATATCGGATTGTATATATCGCTTTATATTTTTGGATTGTTCTCTGATTTCAATACGATGGAGGTAGACAAAGGAGGTATTTATAGTATTTATAGTAATATCTCCGTAGTTTACACAAGTTTCTCTTTTTCAGTAAAATGAAGGTCCCAGAAAGATAAAGTACAGAGTGATTACAGAAAACTGAATACAAAGAAACCAGAGCCTTTCAATCATACTTAGACTGGTTTGACACGATCTAGGAGTATCCAAATCTGACCTTTTTACCAGCTTCAGATATTACAGACTGGCGGAAGGACAAAATATTTTTACAAATTCTGAAACCAAGCCACCGAAAATTTTCAACAGAGGGAATGGATGTATTTTCAATTTTTAGAGGAGTATTTGGCAAGGTGCCGTTAAAACAAATATACTCGCATTTTTCAAGATTCAGATCTAGTCAAATATCAAGGAAATCTTTTTTAACCCCTTCACCTGGGCGGACAGGGATAATTTGCATCTATTGATAAGGAGAATATCATCTGCGTAAGCAATATATGACACTTCGGTAAACCCCATAAAATACGTCCGAGGGATCTTGGCAATTATCCCAGCAATACACATCTTGAAAATATAAGGTGACAATACTCCGCCTTGACGTACACCACAATGAACTACAATATTTTCTTGCATGAGAGTCCCATTTAATTTTAAATGTAAGTGTGCATATAATAGAAATATAGATAGTATATATAATAGATATATTTATACCATTTGCAGAATGAGAATACAAAGCTTGACTATGAACAATACTATTGAACGCCTTAGAAATATCTAACGAACAAAATTAAACTTGCTCATTTCGTTGAGAGGCTTGACGTAGCTCACTGGCAAGTACCCCGATGGCATGTGCACAGCTTATTCCTTGCTTGAACCCAAACTGATTTTCTCCATAAATGTGCTCTCATTGATTGACATATTCAAAAATCTTATTCAAATTGAAATTATTGAAAACATATTCAAAAATCTTACTTAGCGTACACGTGACTGGAATGGGGCGATAAGAAGAACAGGCAGAAGCATCCTTTCCACGTTCCAATATTGATAAAACAGAGATCCAAAGAGGAAACTGTCAGGAATAATGGAACTAACCAAACACATTTGAAATAATAGCTGTAAATGAAACATCAGTTCTTTGGAATCAGGTCGAATTTTTTAACAGAACTATCAACTAAATCACATGATTTTGAATTGAGCAACTTCACTAACTAGCTTCACTGACTTCACTGAATTATAAGATCATACGAAACAAGTAAGACATGCTGCTGGGACAGGTTACGAGGTAAACAAATGCTTAGTAACTTACTATAGGCCTACAGAGAATGCACATAATGATTTAACTTTAAGAAAATTTGGGAGTTTCGAGAAAATAGGCTTCGAAAGGGGCTCATTCTATTTGAAATTTAAAGTTTTAATACCATTTTAATAGTCAAAAGTGATTAGAGAGCAGCTCACTCCCCTTCCTACGCCCTTCATTTCTCAAAACCCTTCAATATAAATTTTGAGACAGTGATTTTGTTCAGCGTAGTTGAAAGAGTCTTTAATTATACCCTTGAGGATAATAAGAACTCCCCCCAAAGATTCCTCGGCGCCAGAGTTGTAAGCTGTAACAAGGTAGAATATATAGTTTTTATTTAAAGTTTGGTCAGATAAATTTCTAAAGGGGGCTTATTGAACTGGAAACCATATATTCAGACATGGTTTTAAGAGTTAAAGTGATCAGCCGCCAAATATACCCTCCTCACGTTCTATTTTCCCTAAATGGATTTGATGAAAATTTTTAGATTGCCATTTTATTCAAAATGGTCAAAACATTATATAATGAGGCCTTTGAGTTCGAAGTACCCCATGCAACCTCGGGGCAAGGATTGTAATTTTTGCCCCGGAGGTATATAAGTTTTTTATGAAAAAATGGTTGCATAATATGAATAAGATTTTAATTATTATATTAATGAATAAGAATGAATGAATAATGAATGTGAAAGTTTTAGTTCTCTTGTAAAAATTTAAAGTAATGGAGGACTGTTGCCCCCCCCCCCTTCCCTGACACCCACTTTTCCTTATAAGTGTTTAATCAAAATTGTGTGATTGTCATCCAGTCCAAAATAGCAGAGAGGACATATAACAGTGTCTCTAGGGTTTGTGCAACCAATAAGATCCCTGGAGCGAAGGTTTTAAGTTATGGCCTAGAGACATACGGTATAAGGTTTTGAAGGAATGTGTGGTCGCATAAACATCAAATGTGGTATTCCATTGGAAACTTGAAGTAATAGAGACCTTTTTAAGAGTTAAAATTGATTTTTGCCTCTTGACTCTTTGGAAAACTAGATATTTTCGAGAGAAATTGCCTACGGATTGTTCTGGGTACCCGGCTGAATGACCGTATTTCAAAGAGTACGTTGTACGAAAAATGTGGTTCAATTCCGCTTTCTAGGGCTATAATGAAAGAAAGGCTAAGATGGCTAGGCCACGTTCTGTGGATGAAGAATGATAGATTGCCGAAGATTGTCCTTTTCGGCCAACCGTCTGGGGGTACACGGAAATCAGGTCGTCCGCGTATGGGTTGGGAGGAGGTCATAAATAAAGATTTAAAAGAAATGGGAACTTCCTGGGAGGGTTTAAAGAGAGAGACCTTGAATAGATTAAGTTTGAGGGGGAGCGTGCGTAGCTGTGTTGGCTTCAAGTGGCTTGGTGCTGCAGAGAGTTATTAGTAGTAGTGGTAATAGCAGTAAAATTGGTTTGGTGGCAAAATGTACCTGTATATTTGAAGTTTGTACAATCACAGACTTTTAGCGTTTTTAGTAGCCATTGATTTATTATTACTAGACACTAGGCCGCATGGGATTTTTCAAGTTTCTTACAGTTTTTCTTCTTTGTCTCCAGTTAACACGTTAAATTTCAAGTTGTATATCATTCAAAATGGTTAGTTCATAAATTTTAGATTTTTTTATTTTATGGAAGGTATTGAAAAGGGCAATTCAAAGAATTGGCACAAATCTTGAATGTTGTAATCCAATCTCCCACATCGAAGCTTATAGAAAAATTGGAATATGAAAAAAAGGACTATATTTGTTAATAAGATAGTTAAGAAGGAATTGGACAAACATTCAAAGACCAATACATCCACTTCTCATCCCTAAGGCTTTATATGATTCAATTTATAAAAAGGGTTACAGAGCGTGAAAAGAAAGTAACAGCTATACAAGATGTACTTGAGCATTGAAAGAAAAACTCGAACCTCTCAATTGGTTTCAACTCAAGAACATCTACAATGGGGAGGGGAGCATTTTTATTAAGTCCAGAAGAGTAGGGTTTAAAATTTAAGGTCTTATTTAATTTCGTATGAAAATATTGAACCAGTTTTATGAGTGGCCACTTTTCAGTGGTGCAGGCCCGTCTTAGGTCAGTTGCAATTTACATTCAATGCCGTGCCCATCGACTCAAACTTATGTTGGAGGATTGCATTCAGAATTTAAGACGAAAATTATTTTTTCCATTCTTCATGAGCGGTGTTGCTTTATCGTGAATTATAATACACGCTACCAACTGGTCGTTAATGCTCAAACAGCCACTGGCATGAATGGATTTCAGTTGGATAAACCATGTCATACAAGATGCATACTCTGTTATAGATCAGAATATACTGAAAAGTACTGAATGTAAACTATTGTACTTTTGCCGTTTTATCAATTACCACAACAACTAGTAATAAGGAATGAGCTGTACAGTCTCACGGTTACGCAATCAGACTTCAGACATTTGAATTTACATTTACGCTCTATCTAGAGAGGGAAAATTTCGTGCAACGAACTCTGTCTAAACAGCAGCGGGTGGTAGACACTGCTTTCTCTAGAGCTATTTGTTTTATTTTAGGTACATGAGACATAATTATAGACATGCAAACATAAAAATATTTTTGATGAAATAGTTCCTAAAGCAAAAGAGTTTTTTCGTGTGTGGGCTCACTAAAGACCTTTTGCAAAAATTTCAGAAATCTGATTCTTGAAGCAAAAGATCAAAGCGTGCACAGAACGTACTTTCCAACTTAAATTAATTGTAACCATGTTGACTTTCAGAAAAAGTCATTTTGTTTCAGTAAAGGATTAAACTCAATGTATTTTCAGAAGGGAAAATTTTCTCAGAAGGGATTATTGTTTTATTACTTTCCAACTTAAGCTCTCTTTGTAATCATTAGATCCTTTAACTTGTTTCTCACCATTATCAATTTATTTTGGGAGAGGCCTGGGCTAACCACTGTGAAACATAACTCTTAAAAAAATAGTAAGCTAGCCATGGTAGTATAATGGGTGTTTCGGAGGCAATACTAAAGCCTCTCCACTATTTGCTTTCTTTCTGAAAAGATAAGTGATTTCCTAGTACCCAATCAAAATAAGGTTTGGTGATATTTAGATCATGTGATGCATGGACGCCGTCCTTTGCTGCCTATTAGAACAGTTTTTCATTTGTGTTCTTCAATGCCAAACGTACTGAAAACATTCAGTTGAGAACTCCTTGTATGTCTTCTGAGGTTTCTAATTATATTTCAGTTTTTTTTTCTCCTAGAAGGGCTAAGATCAGCCTCCTTGATTTTCTTACAATCGTCGTAAGTCACAAGTTTAGCCTGGTATGCATTTTTTTTTTGTCAGAGAATATTTCTATCAGTACACAACTTGTGTTTACGAATTACAATTATACAAGATACTAAGAATCGCTTATTTGCCACGGAAGCCTTAGAGACTAAATGTTGCCATTTCTACCGTTTGAGACGGCATGAAAACTGTATGAGAATGTAATGCGCTACCTAAGGAGCAACGTGGGCAAAGTGTATTTTTAAGCAGCTTAGTATTTACCAAGTGAAATATAGTGATGGAAGATTCTGTCAGTCTGTCGGTCCCAGTTTTGCTAGTTTAGGCACTTCCAGATAAGCTAGGACGATGAAATTTGGCAGGCGAATCGGGAATCAGACTAGATTAAATTAGAAATAGCCGTTTCTCCGATTCAACTATCTGGGGGGGGGGAGTGGTGGACGGTTAATTCGGAAAAATTAGAAAAAAAATAGGTATTTTTAACTTACGAATAGGTGATCAGATCTTAATGAAATTTTATATTTACAAGGATATCGTCTCTCAGAGCTTTTATTTTACATCCCGACCGGATCCAATGACATTGAGGAGAGTCGGAGGGGGGAACCTAAAATCTTGGTAAACACTTAGAGTGGAGGGATCGGGATGAAACTTGGTTGGAAAATTTAGCACAAGTCCTAGATACATGATTGACGAAACTGGAACGGATCTGCTCTCAGTGGGGGAGTTTGAGGGGAGGGTTAATTCTAAGAAATTAGAAAAAAAATAGTTATTTTTAACTTACGAAGGGGTGATCGGATTTTAATGAAATTTCTTATTTGAATGGCCCTCGTAACTCAGATCTCTTAATTTAAATCACAATCGGATCCAGTGTCATTGGGGGAGCTACGGGGGGGAGGGTAACCGGAATTCTTTGAAAAGGTTTAGTGAAGAGATCGGGATGAAAATGGGGGGGGGGGAGAATAAGAAAAACTCAAAGATAAGTGATTTACATAACCGGACCGGATCTGTTCTCCTTACGAGAGCTGGGGGAGGGGGTGTAATTCGAAAAAAAAATTGAAAAAATGACGTATTCGTAACTTACGAACGGTTGATCAGATCTTAATGAAATTCGATATTAAGAAGTATCTTGTACTTCAGAGCTTTCATTTTAAATCTCGACCAGATTCGAAGACGTTGGGGGAGCTGGAGGGGGGACACTGGAAATGTTGAAAAACGTGAAAATCGAAGCATCTTTATCTTACGAATGGGTGATCGGATCTTAATAAAACTTGATATGTGGAAAGATCTTATGTCTCAGATGCTCCTTTTTCAATTCAAATCAGATTCGGGGACATAGGGGGCTGAAAGGGGGAAACAGAAATCTTGGAAACCGGAAATCATGGAAAACACTTAGAGTGGAGAGATCGAGATGAAATATGGTGGGGAAAATAAGCACAATTCCAAGATACGTGACTGACAAAACCAGACCAGATCCACTTTCTTTGTGTGGGCTGGGGAAGGGAGGGGGTAATTTGAAAAAATTTGAAAAAATGAGGTATTTGTAACTTACGAATAGGTGATCAGACCTTAATGGAATTTGATATTTTGAAGGATCTTGTACTTCAGAGCTCTTATTTTAAATCTTGACCAGAATCAGTGACATTGGGGGAGTTGGAGGGGGAAACCGGAAATCTTGGAAAACGTGAAAATTGAATCATCTTTATCTTACGAATGGGTGTATTTGAAAAAATTGAAAAAAATGAGGTATTTTTAACTTACGAACGAGTCATTAGATCTTAAAAAATTTTATATTTAAAATTATCTTGTACTTTAAAGCTCTTATATTGAATCCCGACCACATCCGGGAACATTGGGGGGAGTTGGAAACCGGAAATCTTGGAGAACGTGAAAATCGAGGTTTCTTTATCCTACAAAGGGGTGATCGGATCTTAATGAAACTCGATATATAGAAATATCTTATGCCTCAGATGCTCCTTTTTCAATTCTAATCAGATCACGAGACATGAGAGGGCTGGAGGGGGGAAAGAGAAATCTTAGAAACTGGAAATCTTGGAAAACGCTTTGAGTGGAGAGATCGGGATGACACTTGATGGGAAGAATAAACACAAGTTCTAGATACGTGATTGAAATAATTGGAATAGATCCGCTCTCGTTGGGGGAGTTAGGGGGGATGTTAATTCGGAAAGGTGTTTGTAACTTACGAAAAGGTCATCATATCTTAAGAAAATTTGATATTTAGAAGGATCAGTAGTTACATCAAAAGAATTGCATTTTAATGTCAATTTTAAATATATAAGTTTCACTAAGTTTAGACTTACCTATCATAAGTTACGAGCCTGAGAAACTTTGCCTTATTTTAGAAAAATGGGGGAAAACACCCCCTAAAAGTCATAGAATCTTAATGAAAATCACACCATCAGATTCAGTATATCAGAGAACCCTATTGTAGAAGTTTCAAGCTCCTATCTACAAAAATGTGGAAGTTTGTATTTTTTGCCAGAAGGCAGATCACGAATGCGTGTTTATTTGTTTGTTTGTTTTTTGATGTTTTTTTTTTTTGCTGTTTTTTCCCCAGGGGTGATGGTATCAACCCAGTGGTCCTAGAATCTTGCAAGAGGGCTTATTCTAACGGAAATAAAAAGTTTTAGTGCCCTTTTTCAGTGACCGAAAAATTTGTAGGGCACCTTGGGCCCCTCCCACGCTAATTATTTTCCAAAAGTCACCAAATCAAGATTCTGAGATAGCCACTATATTCAAAGTAGTCGAAAACCTTATAAATATGTCTTTGGGGACGACTTACTACCCCAAAGTACCCGTGGGAGGGGCTACAAGTTACAAACTTTGACCAGTGCTTACATATAGTAATGGTTATTTGGAAGTTTACAGACGTTTTCAGGGGGATTTTTTGGTTTGGGGGGGGGGGTTGAAAAAAGGGGGATATGTTAGGGGAACTTTCCTTGGAAGAATTTATCATGGGGAAAGAAAATTTCCATGAAAGGAGCGCAGGATTTCCTAGCATGATTTAAAAATGAATGAAAAAATAAATATGAAAGTTTTTCAACTGAAAGTAAGGAGCAGAATTAAAACCACTTGAAATGAAAAGAAATTATTACGCATATGATGGGCTCACCTCCTCCTAATACCTCGCTCTTTACGCTAAAGTATTTTTAGTAATTTCAACTATTTATTCTACGGCTTTTGTGATTCACGGGTCATTCTTAAGAAATTGGGATAAAATTTAAGCTTTAGTGTAGGGAGCGAGGTACTGACGAGGAGATGAGCCCCCTTATATACGTAATAAAAACATGCGAATAGAGAAGTTTGTTACGTAAGCTAATTTATAAGTTACGTGTATCTTTTACTAATAAAAACATTCGTAAAAAATTAAAAGTTCTCGCTGCCTTTCTAAAAAAACCGGAGGGCAACTAGGCCTCCTCCCCCGCTCTTTTTTCTCAAAATCATTCGATCAAAACTATGAGAAAGCCATTTAGCCAAAACAATAAATATGCAAATTTCGTTTTAATTATTCATCTGCGGAGAGCCAAAATCAAGACATACATTGATTCAAAAACGTTCAGAAATTAAATATAAAAAAAAGTATCTTTAACGGAAAGTAAGGAGCGACAGTTAAAAAAAACTTGTTTTTTTTTTATTTGATCTCCCAAAAAGACAGTGAAATAGAGTGATGAGAAGTACTGATGTAGGTGTGAAAAGTTAATAGCTCCAATTTCCGAAAACTCAATTTCGTTTACATGCCCCCCCCCCCTTCAGAAACCATAAGAGATCAAGAAAAATAAAAATAACCAACCTAAAGTATTTGAAACTTCAAACTTGAAAAATCAAAAGATAATTAAAAGTCAGAGACCTAAATTAAAGAAACCTGAAGAGCAAGGCCAAAACTTCAAACTTTAGAAAGGTCACCACACTGATAATGGACTCATATTATGCTTGCTCAACCCAAAAACAATAAAAATTTGAGAAATGGTTGGACTAAATAATATATAAGAAACTTGGTCAAACCCTCAAACCCAAAAAAGAGTTACTGCCCAAAGACGATGTCAAATTTTGCGAGTTTGTTAAATGTGAATAAATGAATACGGCTTAAATCAAAGTAGCTGGAAAAGGAGGGTCAAATCCTCATGCCCAGGAAGGGTTAGTATCCTTGGTCAAGGTAGCATAATTTAAGTCTATTCAGTCCAAAAAATATTTAAAAGTGTAAATTAAATAAAAAGAGTATTCCCTCTGATCCCCCAACGCTTTCAATAAGCACTCTGAAAAATAGTGGAGAGAAGGACCCCCTCTAGGCATGGAAATCTTAAAGTAGGCCAGATAGTGTTCAAAAATAATAAAATAAAGATATATTATCAGTATTCTGTTATTGGAGTGCAGAAAACTAAATGAAAATCAACATTAATGATCAGTAAAAGAAAGTTCAATAAAGGCACAAAGCACTCCTTAGAAGTTAATCAAATAAAAAAAAACGAGTTTTTTTAACTGAAAGTAAGGAGCGACATTAAAACTTAAAACGCACAGAAATTACTTCGTATATGAAAGAGGCTGCTTCCTCATCAACGCCCCGCTCTTTACGCTAAAGTTTGACTCTTTCTCTCAATTCTTCTTTTTAAAACAGTAAAAAACTTTAGCGTAAAGAGCGGGGCGTTGATGAGGAAGCAGCCTCTTTCATATACGAAGTAATTTCTGTGCGTTTTAAGTTTTAATGTCGCTCCTTACTTTCAGTTAAAAAAACTCGTTTTTTTTATTTAATTTCTGAACGTTTTTGAATCAATGCATGTTTTGATTTTGGCTCTCCGCAGAGGAATAATGAAAATGAAATTTGCATATTTTTTTTTTGGGGGGGGGGGGCTAAATGGCTTTCTCATAATTTTGATCGAATGATTTTGAGAAAAAAAGAGCGGGGGCGAAGCCTAGTTGCCCTCTGATTTTTTGGTTAATTAAAAAGGCAACTAGAACTTTTAATTTTTTACGAATCTTTTTATTGGTAAAAGATTTACGTAACTTATAAATTAGCTTACGTAAAGAACTTTTGTATTCTCATGTTTTTATTACATATATGAGGGGATTCGCCCCATCGTCAGTACCTCGCTCTTTACACTAAAGCTTAAATTTTATCCTAATTCATTAAGAATGACCCCTGAATCACAAAAGCCGTAGAATAAATAGTTGAAATTACTAAAAATACTTTAGCGTAAAGAGCTAGGTATCATAAGGAGGTGAGCCCCTTATATGGGTAATAATTTCTGTTTGTTTTAAGTTTTATTGCTGTTCCTTACTTCCAGGTGAAAAAGCTTTTTCACATTTATTTTTTAATTTTTTTTTAAAATAATGCTAGTAAATCCTGCTCTCCCTTCTGGAAGTTTTCTTTTCCCATGACAAATTCTCGATGGAAAGTTCCCCCAGCATATCCCCCTCATCTCAACCCCTCCCCCCAACCAAAAAATCCTCCTGAAAACGCCTGTTTACTTCCCAATAACCATTACTATATGTAAGCACAGGTCAAAGTTTGTAACTTGTTGCCCCTCCCACGGGGACTGTGGGGGAGTAAGTCGTCCCCAAAGACATAGTTATAAGGTTTTTCGACTACGCTGAATAAAATGGCTATCTCAGAATTTTGATCCGTTGACTTTGGGAAAATAATTAGCGTGGGAGGGGGCCTAGGTGCCCTCCAATTTTTTTGGTCACTTAAAAAGGGCATTAGAACTTTTCATTTCCGTTAGAATGAGCCCTCTTGCAACATTCTAGGACAACTGGGTCGATACGATCACCCCTGGGGAAAAAAACAAAAAAAAAAAACAAAAAAACAAAAAAACAAATAGGCTAAACACGCATCCGTGATCTGCCTTCTGGCAAAAAATGCAAAATTCCACATTTTTGTAGATAGGAGCTCGAAACTTCTACATTAGGGTTCTCTGATACGCTGAATCTGATGGTGTGATTTTCGTTAAGATTCTATGACTTTTAAGGGGTGTTTCCCCCTATTTTCTAAAATAACGCAAATTTTCTCAGGCTCGTAACTTTTGATGGGTAAGACTAAACTTGATGAAATATATATATTTAAAACCAGCATTAAAATGCGATTCCTTTGATATAGCTATTGGTATCAAAATTCCATTTTTTAGAGTTTTGGTTACTATTGAGCCGGGTCGCTCCTTACTACAGTTCGTTACCACGAACTGTTTGATAAAATAAAAGATTTTTCAAATATGCTTTCATAGGATTGCACAAAAAAAGTATAAGAAAATAAGATGAATGAACATTAAAAGGAAGTTGAATATTGGCAGCCTATTCTAAAAATCAAAGAAGACCTACACCTTTTGAGGAGAAAGTCTGATAGTAAAAACATAAAAATCTTCAAAATTAAAAATAAGCGACAAAACGGATGAAATTTAAAGGAACCTAATTTGACGACAAATGAATATAATAGCAAAAATAAAATATATGAAAAATCCAAATCAAGTCTAATCAGAAGTTTCGGAAAGTCAAATAGGGGACAGAGGACTTGTTCATATTTAATTAAATTAACTTTTTTTATCAATATGAAAGAAATAAACTAGGTTCATTAACAGTAAAATCAAGACTTGAAGTGAGTTCGTACTCTCAAATCAAAGAAAGGCCAGCATAATTAAACTCGACCTGATGAGAAGGTCTTCAGCAGATCTATTAAAAAAAAGCTTAAGTATATTAAAAAATAAAAATTTACCATACAAAAGCAGAAATTTAAAAACAAGTGGAAAGAATAAAGAATGTAAAACCGATGTCTTCTAAACCGAACAAAGGAACCAAGTCGAATAGGGCACGTACTTCAAAAACCTACGAATACTAGCGTCTTTGAACCTCACCCAAGAAGAAGACTTCCCACAGTTCTGATAGAAACAAGCATAAGAATCTATTAAAAAACAAATTGAGGTAATATGAAGGTTTAAATTTAGAAAAAAAAACAGATCGAAAAGAAAAAGGATGTAATACCAGAGCAAAAACTAATTTTCTATAAAAGCCAATACGATCTCAGGTGTACAAAGGTTTGAATTGCCAAAAGTTTTCAACTTTCACAGCAAGAGAACTAACGGAGCTTGACTCTTGACCTCGCTCTTTACGCTAAAGTTTGACTCTTTCTCTTAACTCTACTTTTTAAAACAGTAAGTAACTTTAGCGTAAAGAGCGGGGCGTTGAGGAGGAAAAGCCCCTTCCATATACGGAGTAATTTGTGTTCGTTTTAAGTTTTAATGTTGCTTCTTACTTTCATTTAAAAAAAATTGTTTTTTTATTTAATTTCTGGACGTTTTTGAATTAATGCATGTTTTGATCTTGGCTCTCCGCACATAAATAGTAAAAACGAAATTTGTACATTAACTAATTGTAATTATTCGGAAGATTTTGAGAAAAAAGAGCCAGGGAGGAGGCCTAGTTGCCCTCCAATTTTTTGATTACCTAAAAAGGCAACTAGAACTTTCAATTTTTTACAAACGTTTTCATTGGTAAAAAACATCCGTAACTTACAAATTAACTTACGTAACGAACTACTATATTCGTATTTTTTTATTGCGTATATGAGGGGGTTCAACCCTCGTCGATACCTCTTTACATTAAAGCTTAAATTTTGTCCCAATTCTTTAAGAATGACCTCTGAATCACAAAAGCCGCAGAATAAATAGTTGAAATTACTAAAAATACTTTAGCGTAAAGAGTGAGGTATAACGAGGAGGTAAACCCCTCGTATGCATAATAATTTTTGTTCGTTTTAAATTTTAATGCTGCTCCTTACTTTCAGTAGAAAAACTTTCCGTATTTATTTTTTCATTGTTTTTTCAAATAATGCTAGAAAATCCTGCGCCCTTTCATTGAAATTCTCTTCCCCCATGAGAAATTCCTCCATTGAAACTTCCTCTCACATAATTCTCCCACCTCAACTCTTCCCCCTAAACCAAAAAAAATCCCCCTGACAACGTCTGTACACTTCCAAGTAACGATTACTGTATGTAAACATAGGTCAAAGCTTGTAACTTGCAGCCCCTCCCACGGGTATTGCGGGGGAGTAAGTCGTCCCTAAAGACATAGCTATTAAGTTTATCGACTATGATGAATAAAATGGCTATCTCAGACTTTTGGGAAAAATGAGCTTGGGAAGGGGCCTAGGTGCCCTCCAATTTTTTTGGTCACTTAAAAATGGCACTAGAACCTTTAATTTCCGTTAGAATGAGCCCTCTTGCGACATCCTAGGACCACTTAGTCGATACGATCACCCCTGAGAAAAATAAAACAAACAAAAAAACAAATAAACAGGCATCCGTGATCTGTCTTCTGGCAAAAAATGCGAAATTCCACATTTTTGTAGATAGGAGCTTGAAACTTCTACAATTAGGTGCTCTGACACGCTGAATCTGATGTTGTGATTTTCGTTAAAATGTTATGACTTTTAGGGGGTGTTTCCCTCTATTTTCAAAAATAAGGCAAATTTTCTCAGACTTGTAACTTTTGATGAGTATAACTGATCTTGATGAAACTTATATATTTAAAATCAGCATTAAAATGCAATTATTTTGATGTAACTATTGGTATCAAAATTCCATTTTTTAGTGTTTTGGTTGCTATTGAGCCGGGTTGCTATTGAGCTGCAGTTCGTTATCACAAACTCTTTGATTGAGTCATTTGAATGAAATGGCTTGTTTTTATTTACGCTTCGATTATTTTTTCAATTATGCCTCAAATACACCTTCAAAACAATTTCATTGAAATTCACCCTACCATAGAATTGACCTTAATTACATTACGATTTTTATTCAAAAGATTCTTAATCGTTCTTAATATTTTTAGTACTGGAAAAAATTTTTTAAACCGAACTTGATCCAAGGATTATTTCTTGCTTTATCCCACTGTCAATGAAACCTTGGGTTCTGTATGCGGGGACATAGGTTATCTAAAATTAATAAGAAGAGAAAAGTTAACAACAACAATGTACTACTTGTTATCTTGATATCAAAAAAAGAGTGTTCATAAGTGTAAATTACTAAGTATGTTTCTAAGACGGGTCAGAGATTGGTGATTTTGCTTCTTTTTTTTTGGCAAGTGAAAGGGCAGTCGTCTGAAATTGTGCTATCTACTTATTTTTAATCATAATTATTTCCTTAGATTTCATGGGTCGGTAAACTTCGTATGTGTTTCATGAAGTACCTATTATTCTATGCATATCCTGTTTATTTTTTTTCGATTGGTAACAGTCTTAAACTTAATCTAATCTTATGAGTTAAAATTTCGTTAAATAGGACATTGTATGGTTAAATTCTGCAAGAAAGGAATGATTTTGCTCACTGGTAACTGAAACTCTAAAAACAAATTTAAGATAGTAATAGATACATGAAATGCATTGCGTTTTTATGCTGATCAATAAAAAAATTCTTCAAATAACTTCTTTCAAAAAAAGTTAAGAGCTCCATTAAATCAAAATTGAACAACTTGAACAAAATTGACACTTTAAATTCTTAAAGTGTCAGATTAAAGAAATCAAGCGTATGTTGAATATTTAAATAGTGGATGTGCCATTAAACTGGAAAAATTCAAAATAATACGCAACAAAGTAAACTCTATGAGAAGAAAGGCTAAAAAAGAATACTTTGCCAACCAATTGAGTTTAAATAAGGATAATACTAAAAGAATTTGGAAAGTTATTAATGACCTATTGGGAGGGGAGAAAGAAGCTCCACCTAATTCGCTACTGATTCAAGGTGAATTTGTTAATGATGAAATAAGTATCACGACTAAATTTGCTGAGTTTTTTTCAAGTGTTGGGCAAAACGTACAGGCGCAAGGGTTGGTGAACTTTAATAATGATTTAATGAAAGATGAATTTGTGGATGATAGAGGAATCGGAAATGAAATTGAATTTCAGCTTTGTACTGGAGATGAAATTCTGAAGGTTGTGAAAACAATCAAATCGAATTCAGCAGGGATTGAGGGCATTAATCCGAAAACTTTTAAGTCGGTGATGTGTTATTTAATGCCATGTCTAGTCCATATCATCAATCTTTCCCTCCAAACCGGTATATTCCCTGATGCGCTTAAAAGGGCAAAAGTAATACCCCTTCACAAAGGTGGCTCTAAGCTAGAAATTGAAAATTATAGACCCATATCAATCCTACCCTTTTTTCGAAAATATTTGAAAAAATTGTGCATAAAAGGCTTTATGATCACCTTATGAAAACGGGGATGTTAAGTGAAAACCAGTTTGGCTTTAGGAAAGGTCACTCGACGTCGGATGCCGTGCATTCCCTTTGTGGTACTGTAAATAAATGCTTTGAACGTGGTGAAATCCCTTTGACCGTTTTCATCGATTTTAGAAAAGCATTCGATACAGTGGATTTTAATATACTACTCAAACGTCTACAATCACTTGGAGTTCGTGGTAATTATTTAAAGTGGTTTAATAGTTTTTTAAGTGGTAGATCTATTCAAGTTGTATTAAATGATGTGTTTTCTTCTCCTTTTCAAGTGAGGTGTGGTGTACCTCATGGGTCTGTTTTGGGACCACTTTTGTACCTTGTGTATGTTGATTCAATGCGTTTCTACTTACCTGAGTGTTGTATTACGACTTTTGCGGATGATACAGCTTTAACTATGTCTAGTCAATCTGTCGATGATTTGTTGTTGAAAGTTAATAGGGTATTAAAGGCATTTTTTGTATTTACAAGTTTGAGCCTTTTGTCAGTAAACGTTAATAAAACTAATTTTATGATTTATAGGAGAGTTGGTAAGCCTCCATGTGTTGATAAAAAGATATTTTTTAACGGCAGGCCTCTGTCACAACTGCGTGAAGTGCGTTATTTGGGGTTCCAGCTTGATTGTAATCTATCTTGGAAGAGCCATAGTGATCTTGTTGCAGCTAAAGTTGCTAGAGGGTTGGGAATTTTGCGTCGATTAACCATCGACGCAAAATTCCATGTTTTACCATTACCAGTTCTTTTATTATTATACCACACCATTGTTGCGCCTTATATTTCTTATGGTTGTGTCCTTTGGTCTAGTAATTTCTATGCAAATTTTTAAAGAGTGCAGATCCTACAAAATAAAACAGTACGTCTTCTTGGTAATTATGTAGAAAATGTGAATGATACCGCGTCATGTTTTAAGAAATTACGAGTGCTTAACATTGGTCAGATTCGAGGCTATCAAGCCGCTGTTTTTGCGTATCGATGTTGCAATGATGTATGTCCTCCAGTTTTTACCAGTTTTTTTCGAGTAAATAGTTCACTCCATGGGTATGAGACTAGAGAGGCAGATAATTTTATTGTTGAGTACCGAGACACCACACGTGCAGCTTTCGGAATTAAGTATTTAGCTCCGGCTATTTGGAATGATATCCCAGCTGGCATTAGGGAGGTGGAACATATTGGGTTGTTTAAAGTAAATTTAAAAAAACATTTATTGGAAGTGGGGAGATAATTCTTTTTTTCTTTTTCTTCTTTTTTTAATTATTGTTAGCCTTTATTTATTTATATTCTGGTATTAAAGAGTAATTGAGTGAGAGTGTTTGGTCCTTCTTTAGTTTCCGTTTTTTTTTAGTTTCTGTTTTTTTTTGTTTTTTTTTCTTATTAAATTAGGTTGAGAATCAGAGGATTGCAGCCGTCCAACATCAGGCTCTTTGAGCCTTCCCCAGGGCGGTTGTATGTATTTATAGTTTTTGTAATTAGTAGTTAATAAAGAGAGTTCTAAAGAGAGTTCTAAGCGTCAAACTACCAAAAGTCGCCATCAATAAACAAGTAAAACCCAAACCAAACAAAAACTACAATAAAAAACTAGTATTACCCCCTTAATAACTTTAAAGACAGATCGATGGGATGCACATGAAGTTTCTAATTCCTCTAGACGGTGATATTATTGAATATGTTCACCTGGGTGTTACGTAACACTATAGGGAATGTTATTGTTTACCTATGCAAATTTATTGGAGGTCATGTAATTTCACTTGACTTGTCTTTCTGGAGATTACGGGCCACTAGTTGAGTAGGAAACTCCCGGATGTGACTGAGGATGACGTATTGTGCGCACGTGGGTGTTACGTAATAATTATGAAAAATTAACCGCACGTGTTATTGTTTTTTATGCTTTTCTCTTTTTCGAGATTTATTTTTTCTTCAAAATTTTTTCTTTGAGACTCTTTTTGATAGAGCTTACACAAGACATGTTTTAATTCGGGGACCTTTATAATTTGTCAAAAATACTTTTGTCCGGTGTAAGGATTGAGCGTAAGAACAGTGATATCCCCGACGGAATGGTACCAAAGGCAACTGAGCCAAGAAGAAATTGATGTCATTATGCTCTAAGAAAAAGATTCTATGAAATGGGCTTCTTGATATTAGTTAAGTAAAAACAACTAATTTTTTTAACTGAAAGTAAGGAGCGACATTAAAACTTAAAACGGACAGAAATTACTCCGTATATGAAAAAGGTTGTCCCCTCCTCAACGCCTCGCTCTTTACGCTAAAGTTTTTACTGTTTTAAAAAGTAGAACTGTGACAAAGAGTCAAACTTTAGCGTAAAGAGCGAGGGATTACGGAGGGGACAACCCATTTCATATACGGAGTAATTTCTGTTCGTTTTAAGTTTTAATGTCGCTCCTTACTCTTTCCCATGACATACTTCTCCAAGGAAAGATCCTCCAACATAGTCCCCTCCCCTCAACCCCACCCCCAAAACAAAAAAAACCTGAAAAGGTCTGTACACTTCCCAATAACCATTACTGTATGTAAACACTAGTCAAAGTTTGTAACTTGCAGCCCCTCTCCCAGGAACTGTGGGGGAGTAAGGCATCTCCAAAGACATAGTCATTATGGTTTTTAACTATACTGAACAAATTGGCTATTTCATAATTTTGATCCGTCTACTTTGGGAAAAAAATGAGCGTGGGAGGGGGCCTAGGTACCGTCCAATTTTTTGGTCATTTAAAAAGGGCACTAGAACTTTTCATTACTGTTAGAATGAGCCCTCTTGCAACATTTTAGGACCACTTGGTCTATACGATGACCCCTGGGGAAAAAAATAATAAATAAACACGCACCCGTGATGTGTCTTCTGGCAAAAAATACGACATTCCACATTTTTGTAGATAGGAGCTTGAAATTTTTGCTACAGGGTTCTGTGATACGCTGAATACGATGGTGTGATTTTCGTTAAGATTCTATAAGATTCTATAATAACTATAAATCTATAATTAATATTAAGATTCTTTTAGGGGGGTGTTTCCCCCTATTTTCCAAAATAAGGCAAATCTTCTCAGTTTCGTAACTTTTGATGACAAAGACTAAATTTGATAAAACTTATATATTTAAAATCAGCATGAAAATTTGTGTAGATAGGAGCTTGAATTTTCTACAATAGGATTCTCTGATACGTTGAATCTCATGGTGTGAATTTTGTTAAGATTCTGTGACTTTTAGGGGTTGTTTTTCCCTATTTTCTAAAATAAGGCAAATTTTCTCAGATTCGTAACTTTTGATGGGTAAGACTTATCTTAATTAAACATATATATTTAAAATCAGCATTAAAATGCAACTCTTTTGATGTAGCTATTGATATCAAAATTCCATTTTTTAGAGTTTTGTTTCTATTGAGCCGGGTCGCTCCATACTACAGTTCGTTACCACGAACTGTTTGATGACATATTCTCCCTTTCTCCACAAGCTAGGATTCACGTGTTTCTTATCCTTGGAAATAATTCCAATGGAAAGGGAGGTTTTCACATAATACTTAATTGTTTACCTATGCAAAGCCTTTAGCAACCAGTTCTGTCCAGCGTTCTCTTGCAATCAACTAACTTTATTGACTATATTGACTTTATTGAACCTGATATTTATTGATATTTATTTATTGACTTTATTGGTTGCTATATAATAGCTTAGGGGACATTATCAGAGCGTCAACATTGTGAATATTGATATGCGTTCTTACTATATTTTTAGTATTGGATGCTTTTATTCTGTTTGAAGCTGAAAGTTCTAGCAGCAGTAAAATGAAAGCAAGAGTACTCATATGGTTAGAATACAGTACTCCTTCATATACGGCCGATAGTCTGTCTTTTTCTCTTTGTTAAAAAGAATTTTGAGTTATATTAAAGACAATCTTAAACGGTTTTACCTAGTGACTACACATGTACATAGGCTACAAGACATTTTAAGTGCAACAGTGAAATATTTTGAACACTCATCGTGGAAGAAGAAATCTAAAATATGAAGACAAAGACTTTTATCGTACATATAGATAATTTAATAAGAAATTTACTGACGATTTTAAAACACTTTATTCTTAGGGCATTGAAATCAATATTCTAATGGTAGGAAAGGGTATTTTCCCCTATGAAGTCATTCAATCGAGGTTTGCCTACATAACTGTTCGAAAATTAACTGGAAGTATACACAGGACATTAAAAATATGGTACTGCATAATAACCGTAGCCTCTAATCGATAAATCTAGATACATTGAGGAGGGATGGGTTGTTAGACATAAATTTAAGAGGAAATGACATGTGACTTAATTCGATAGTTTGTTCTTTTCTTGGTATTATTTTCTGGCAATTCCCTACCTGTCCCACTCTGTGACTGGCTCGTGGAACCGTCTGGCATCCATTATGATTTTTTAAAGCTGTTTCACACCTTTGAGAATCCTGACAGATATTTTTTATTAAGCAGCCAAGCTTATCATTTATTCTTAAGGCATTTTCAGACATTTTCTTGATATAAATCTGAAGTTGATTTTCCTTTTGGCTGTTGAGTAAATGGGAGTATAGTTTAGGGTCCCAGCTAAAAAAATCAATGATAGGGCGGAGCTAAGGGGGAGGTCAAGTTCTCGACTAGATTTTGAGTCTATATTCTTACAAACAAATTATCTTTGTCAATATAACAGAGGTTTGTTTGTTTTTCACCGTTGGCAGAGGAATGGAATATCATTGATCAATTCCAGTAAAAAGAACTCATTTCTTTTTTGAATTCGGATGGATTCACGCTCCAGCTGCAATATTTCTTATAAAGAAAAAAAATTCTTTTTTTACCTAAAAAACAAATATTTTTTTCTAATATTATTGTACAAGATCTGAAATTCAAATATATTGCCATGCATGATAGTTAACTTAAATCTGTAACAGTGTCACATCTGGTTCTTTCTTTTCTGCTCAAATGATTTTTCAAAGATGATATTATTGAAAAGTTTAATGATCTCTCTTTTAGTCTTTAAGGATGATTTGCTCTTTTCTCCGTAAAAAGTTCAATTTAAAGCTGTTTAAATAGAAGAAACTAGATTGAGGTGGACAACCTTGTGGTTTGTTTTGCCCTAAAAATCATTATTAAGGATCCATTTCAAGTTTACATCAATTAAAATATTTCTTTTTTTCAAGCTTAAGGAAGTGCGTAAATTTTCACAAGATATCCAAGAAAATGTTTCCTCTTTTCAACGTCTTTGATTAAAAGGAGACAAATCCTCAAATCGGCCAAGAATGGGTAGGGAAAATCTTTATTATAGAGACAGAGAGAGAGTAATAAAGCCTCAATGACTGCTACAAAATAGCCAAATTACACTGTAGTTTTGAAATCAGGGTATATGGCTAAAACCTTATGATCCCCCATGGGAATACGGAACAAGGACATGTATTTTGTGTAAAGGGCAGTTGCGCCTAGACAGGATTTCTTGGTGGGATTTTCTTTATCTCCAGGGTTATATTCTACATATCTATCATTGCAAAAAACTAACATATATTTAAAGTACATAAAAAAATTATTTATGTCTGTAATTAATTTGAGTTGCTTGGTTGCATCATTTTTAGCATCATGTCATATGCGAGGGAGGGCGTGCTTTAGGAATAGTTAGGATCGAGTTTATAAAGATCAAGAACCTTAGCGACAAACTTCCTAGATATGTATGCTAAATTAAATACATCAAAGAAAAGATACAATGATATTTAATCTTTTCAATTCTTACAGTAAATTTTTTTTCAAAAATTTATGTGCAAAATCATAGCACTTATTAGAGATTGCTTCTCAGACCCTTTCGTTATAAAAATTTTGCTTTGAATGTATTGAATTTTTCTTAAACCTCTCAAAACTGTTTAGGTAGGAGCATAAAAACGTCTTTGCGTGTAAAAAAATACATCATCTGAAGGAAATTTTTGTTTAAATACAAGAAAACTTAAGGGATCTTTTTTTGCTGTGTTTTTTAGGGATTCTTAAGATTTTAAAGACTTTTAAGGGTAAGAAATTAAAGGCATAAAAATTACAAGGTATGTATTCTATTTTAATAATTCTCTAAAGAAACTTTTACAGACATATATTTCTCATAGGTTTTGGCAATTGGTATAAATCAAAATTTATTTCCCAAATCTACAAAAACCGTAACAAAAGATGTTTCATGTTATAAGAAAGATTTCGAAGGCCGATAGATGCATAAAGTTTGCTCCGTGGCACCGAAATAGAAACACCGTTAGCTAAGCCTTTGAAACTCCCTGAGATATGGCAATGATCTAGCATAGAACGCTTACAAATAGCTTTTTGGTATTTTCAAGAGTTTTTTTTTTACATATGTAGCATATTTTACTGTCTAGTTTCTCTTTATCAGCTTTTGTTATAATCATCTCTTTGTTTGTAAGAAATTAAATAAAAAACCAAATTTTTTAAAATTAAAGTAAGGAGCAACATTAAAACTTAAAACGAACAGAAATTACTCCCTATATGAAAGGGGCTTTTCCTCCTCAACGTCCCGCTCTTTATGCTAAAGTTTGACTCTTTGTCTTAACTCTATTTTTAAAACAGTAAGAAACTTTAGTGTAAAGAGCGGGGCGTTGAGGAGGTTTCTCAACGCCCCGACTAAATAACTGACTATATTATTTGACTTATATTTGACTTATAATTTATATTTGACTATATAACGCATCTAGTCAAAACTCTGAGACAACCATTTTGCTCAGCATAGTAGAACAGTCCAGCAACTATGTCTTTAGGAATATTAGGCATGTCAATCCACCATAATTATTAATCAGCCCACTATGCATTAAAACTAAATTTTGCTTTATATTAAAACAGAAGGCATTATGTTTATGGTTGCTAATAAGACACCTCAGCAGTATATCGATAACTACTGGGGGTATTAAGTTGATACTTTTGGGTATACTGCTAGTACTACTTTCTTCATAAAACTTAAACAAATTAAAAGTGTAAGTGCATCCAGGTTGTTAAAGAGCATCGATAGAATCTTTCAGGAATGATATTCAGTTTTATTTTTCAGGTCAACTTCAGAAACTATAAAATCAAGTTAAAAAATACTGTGTGTTAGGAATAAAAATTGCTGAAAAAGTTCCTCCAACATGCAAATAGTAACCCATACTATGGAATCTTATAGAAAAAAAAAACTGAAAAGTTATAAAATAATATTTTCTCAGTGAATAAAAAATTATGTCACTAAAAAACCGAATGGAAATTAATTTAAAAACTTTTTCTACTAAACAAGTTTTTCAAAGAAAGGTAAAGAGCTCAATTAAGCCAAGAATAAGCAAAAATAAAGTCACAATCCATGGTCATTTTTTTCTTTCTTTGTGGTTTTAATAATATATTAATATGTAATATGTTAATATATGTTAATAATATGAAAGCAAAAGACACCGAACAAACGAGATCAAGAATCATATTGAATAATTCGGTACAGTAGAATTCCTACCCTCGCTATAATAGCTAAAATGGCTGCAATACACTATTATCAGTTATTATTCTTATTTTGGAAAAAAATTATCTTGTCTTGACTTCAAAAAAAAATATCTGTTGTGCGGTCACTTCCCCGTTGAAGACTCAAAAGCCATTCTAGTCCTTCCATCCTATTACATTTAACGTAGTTAGGAAGACTTAAATAATCTTCTAAGTATAAAACTACCACAAATCACTATCAATAATCAAATGAAACTCAAAACGAGCAGAAACTACAAGAAAAATCCGAGTCAAACATAAAACGAGCAAAAATTAACATGAGCAGGGCTGATAACTCCCATGCTTTCTCAAGACAAAACATAATTTGTGCTTTACTGAAAAAAGAAGTTTGAAATGTTTTTACTTTTCTTACTTTCATAGCAAATTATCAAAACTTTAGGGGAAAACTTTAAGGAATAATGTCAATTAAATGGACAATCCACCGGCTTTTTTCTTCGTGGATGATTTCCCTACATCGATCCAATAAAAATTTTGAGACGGCTATTTCATTAAGTCTCAATTTTTTTTTCAACTTTCATTATTTTAAATCTTCGCAAGTGTTGACTCTTGTTTACTTTTTTGATTCGACTGTTTTATCTCAGATTTGTTCTGTACTTAAACCCATGAGATCATCCGAGTAAATTCCAATCGCGAAAGTATTTGTGTTAGATAAAAATATGGTACTAAACTGTGTCTTCTAGTGGTTGCCAAAACAGTCTTTCAAAATGATTTCAATGCTTCTTTACTTGTTTGCTTTTCTTAGCTTTGCCTGGGCACGTATGTTTCTATTTTATTATTTTATTTTGTATACTGTTCTGTTTTGTATGCTCTGTCACTGGAACTGTCCTCAGAATTTTATTAATTTACTATACTTTCTTTTTACTCCTGTACCTAATTTTCTAATTTTGATAAACTCTTCTCATGTGATAATTTTCACAACTTGTTCAAAATCCTCTCTTTGAAAAACACTTTGGATTGTATCCTTACTATAATTGATAATATTTAAAACTGTGAGAATGCTCTTAAAAATTAAAAATAAACACATTTTATAAAATATTTTCAGTTTTGAATTGATTTGAGAGAGGTAAACCCCTTTTGTAGTTTCTTTTTAATAATTTACTGGTATGATGATGATGATAATTTTTTTCTATTTGTAGGACAAAAAAAGATTGTCTTAAATATAGTATAAAATAATACAAAAAGGAAAAACGAAAACAAACAAGAAAACAAGGAAAAACAGCAAATCCACATTAGCCTAAATACATAAACCAATAAATCCACAATAATTAAATATATACAACACATGAGGCACAACAAACTAAATTACACAATAGCGTTACACCATAAATTACACCATAATTACACCATTAAATTACACCATAAATTAAACTGTGATTAGCATTCAAGCCCGCCGCATACTTATCACACCGATCTTTTACCCGCTGAACTGGTTCTGTGAAACTATATTTTTTCACAACCTAAGTATTTCTAATCCAAAGTGGCAATTTCGTAAAAACTTGGCATACTTAAAATAAATTGATCTGATACATTTCACATCAGTCGCTGTAAAAATGGGCCAAAAAGGAGAAAGTGCAAGAAATGGGGGTTTACAAAAATTGAATAAAGGCGAGATAGGACCTGTCGATTATATTTCGATTTGCACGATACAAGTACTCCATAAGTCTTACGAGTTTGATTTATAAAACTGCTGATAATTCCATCTCGAGTAGACTTCATGGTCCTATAAAAAGGCAGTCAAAGAAACGTGAGGAACATCGAGGACTCCACCTCATGATTACAAAGGTTAAATGTAGCCCTACTATGAGGTCTATACGTACCGCGGAATGTCAAGACTTTTACTTTTTTTTGCATTAAAAAAAAGACCAGTAGTAGCTCACTCATCTCTTAAAACTCAAAAACAATTTTCAATCATAAAAATTGCTCTACTGAGATTTAGAACTTCGCCAACATAATTAAGCAGTGACAAGTCCAATCAGCGAAAAATGAAGCTAGTCATAATACGTGTCTGTTAATCTGTGACACTGCTGTTATACAAAGGTGGTGATGTAATTCCACCATGGCGGATGCCTTTCTTAACCGGGATCGGAACAACCGAAACATCATTAGATGGGAACCTAATTTTTACATTAAATTTCTTATACATGTTTCTAAAAACCACAATAATCGATTTGTTTAAACCTCAACTACTTGCAGAAAACAACAAATGAGAATCGATACCCGAGTCGAAGTCATGTCGTATATCGTTCCCTGCAAGATTCACAGTCTCTCCTGTCTCAAAACAATCTATTAATACATTAGCTAGAATAGCATGAACATGCTCCCTACTAATGCCACGCTTAATCCCAAACTGTTTGTCAGGCGAAAAGCATACAGCATTTATCTCATCAAATACCGATAATTCCATTAATTTACACAATGCAGGTGACACAGTAATAAGGCAATAAGACTCGCACTATGCAGGGTTTTTACTCTTTTTTAGAAATGGAGTTAAAACTGCAACACTAAAAATATCTGGAACAAGTCCAGTATTAAAGATAATTTGATACGAAATTTCAAGATGAATCATTCAAGTCTCAGTACCGTAAACAAAATACATTCAGCAAAGCTTATCAATTCCGCGAGAATACTTTTTCTTCAGCCGGCAAATAGCCAGACGAAGCATCGACATATCTACAACATACCCAAAACGCTGAGAGGATAGTTAATCATCAAGTAACTTTTCCTACTTAGCTTCTAAATTTGGGTCTAGTGGAGCAAACTCGGCACTAAAATGCTTAACCGAAAAAACTCTTCATCTACCCCAGGTGTATTCTGACCATCACTCGCACACCACTTACGCTTAGTGAATTTGTAGGCTTTGTTTGGAAAACCTTTAAACGCCCGGCTCCAGTCATGTACAATATTTAGCTTGTGTTTTCGTAGACACTTAGCGAACTGCCTGTTAATTTGGAGACGTACTTCATTCACTTTTCCACACTTGGGACGGCCGCATTCAACACAGATTTTATACCAAAATTTTGAATGTTGGCATGATTCTTGAAGAAAACTATTATCTGACCAATTTGGTATTTTGGACTCGATTCTAACTCGTCTGGTAGGTACCACAGCCTCTTCTGTGCAGCGAAGTGCGTGGATTATTTCACAACAATATATGTTAGGGAGAATCTTCTTTTCGGGAGTCTCGATACATGGTTTTTCCTGTTATAGCTAAAAGGGCACCTTTATCTTATTCAGGATATCATCAAGCACAGTGTGGTATATCATTGGGTTGACTCTTCTCCAGTCTGATTTCGTGTACTATTTTCTTTGTGGTCGAGGAGCAAGATCTGTTTTGCTAGTTAAGTAACGAAAAATGATCAGAAGCACTTACTCGGATATCCATATGGGAAGACCCGGTAAACTTGAGTTCAGGACAGGAAAGCATAAAATCAAACAGTTCGTGGTAACGAACTGTAGTAAGGAGCGACCCGGCTCAATAGTAACCGAAACTCTAAAAAATGGAATTTTTTAGCTACATCAAAAGAATCGCATTTTAATGCTTATTCTAAATATACAAGTTTCATCAAGATGAGTTATACCCATCAAAAGTTACGAGCCTGAGAAAATTTGTCTCATTTTGGAAAATAGGGGGAAACACCCCCTAAAATTCATACAATCTTAACGAAAATCACACCATCAGATCCAGCGTATCCGAGCACCTTGTTGTGGAAGAATCAAGCTCCTATCTACAAAAATGTGGAATTTCGCATTTTTTGCCAGAAGACAGATCACGGATACGTGTTTATTTTTTTTTTTTTTTTTCCAGGGGTGATCGTATCGACTGAGTGGTCCTAGAATCTTGCAAGAGGGCTCATTCTAACTGAAATTAAAAGTTCTAGTGCCCTTTTTAAGTGACCAAAAAAATTGGAGGGCACCTAGGCCCCCTCCCACGCTCATTTTTCCCCAAAGTCACCAGATCAAACTTCTGAGATAGTCATTTTATTCACCATTGTCAAAAAACCTTTTGGGGCGACTTACTCCCCAGCAGTCCCCGTGGGAGGGGCTACAAGTTGAAAACTTTGACCTGTGTTTACACAGAGTAATGGTTACTGGGAAGTGTACAGACGTTTTCAGGGGGTTTTTTTGGTTTAGGGGGGAGAGTGGGGGGGGGGGGGGGTTACGTGGGAGGATATTCCCATGGAGAAACTTCTCATGGGGGAAGAGAATTTCAATGAAGGGGGCGTAAGGTCTTCTAGCTTTATTTGAAAAAACAATGCAAAAATAAATATGAAAAGTTTTTTCTACTAATAGTAAGGAGCAGCATTCAAACTTAAAACGAACACAAATTATTACGCATATAAGGGGTTTACCTCCTCCTTATACCTCGCTCTTTACGCCAAAGTATTTTTAGTAATTTCAACTATTTATTCTACGGCCTTTGTGATTCAGAGGTCATTCTTAAGGAATTGGGACACAATCTAAGCTTTAGTGTAAAGAGTGAGGTATTGGCGAGGGTTGAACCCCCTCATATACGCAATACAAACCTACGAATATAAAAGTTTGTTACGTAAGTAAATTCGTGAGTTACGTATATTTTTTACCAATGAAAACGTTTGTAAGAAATTAAAAGTTCTATTTGATTTTTTAAGTAATCAAAAACTTGGAGGGCAACTAGGCCTCCACCTTCGCTTCTTTTTTCTCAAAATCTTCCGATTAATTGCAATTAATTAATATGCAAATTTTGTTTTAATTATTTATGTGCGGAGAGCCAAGATCAAAACATGCATGAATTCAAAAACGTCCGGAAATTAAATAAAAAACAACAAGTTTTTGTAACGGAAAGTAAGGAGCAACATTAAAACTTAAAACGAACAGAAATTATTCCGTATATGAAAGGGGCTTTTCTTCCTCAACGCTCCGCTCTTTACGCTAAAGTTTCTTACTGTTTTAAAAAGTAAAGTTAAGAGAAAGGGTCAAACTTTAGCGTAAAGAGCGGGGCGTTGAGGAGGAAAAGCCCCTTTCATATACGGAGTAATTTCTGTTCGTTTTAAGTTTTAATGTCGCTCTTTACTTTCCGTTATAAAAACTCGTTTTTTTATTTAATAAAGGGAAGAAGCGGCTCCGGAGTTATGTACATAAGTGAAGGGCAGATCATGTGAAATCGCTTGAGTATCACGACATGCCGCAAAAAAGACCTGGGCACGGGAACACGTTTGGTCCGATAGATCATACTTAATTTCGTCTGCAATAACCCACTTTAATTTTTGTCACTAAAAGTTTCGAGAATGCAGGAGAGCTTGTCACACATGCTGGAAATAAATTTCAGACTCCGCGTCTCTGTCTGGCATCTTGACTAGATCTTTTATCGGAACAGCAACAAAGTAATCGGACTCGCTAAACATCGCAGGGTTTAGACTTATATTCACTATGAGAGTGATGCCATTGGACGGAAGGCCTCTTCCCGATCGACAGGCTGGGACCGCAAAAGTACATGCGTTTTCATTCAGCTTGAGTAAACATAGAGAATCATTTTTTTAAGGTTTCCATGTACGCAAATGATGTCGTTGCAACAGAATAAGCTTTCAATAAGTGGTAATTTACCCAGCAGTCCACCGTTAATGCTCCATGAAACGATTTTAAAGGGTTATAACTCATTGTTTTAACAGGGTTTTCTAAACTTCAGGGCATTTAAACGAGTAGTACGGATGATCACTGGAGCCGCAGAGGGCACGTTTGAGTTCCTTCCCGCATGGATTGGCCTTGTCACTTTGATGGGTTCTGGCACATCTGGAGCATTTTGGGGGGCTCTTACACTGGTTAGCATTGTGCCCGAAGCACTGACAACTATAGCACCGATTTGGGAGAGACTTGAACTCAAATACCGGGAGCCACTCATAACTGATTACAGGGGCATGGTCGATAGCATGTTTCAAATGTTCACAGGATTCAAATTTGAGCCAGAAAAATTTTGTTTTCCCGAGCTGTGCATCCGTACAGTTTACGATAAGGGAGCAAAGCATTTCTTTATCCATGTCTTCGGGTATATGGCGTATTATCCCGTAAAACGGTGGGTTTTCAACTTTTGCCTCAATCGATTTGTCTGAACTGCTTAATGCGTTTGCGAGGTGGCTTGCGTTACTTTTATTAGAGAGCATCACCCGAAGCATAACTTAAGGCATTAAGAAATTGTATTTTTAGTTCTTCAGCAGTTTTTGTATTATAAACAGAAATAGTAATATTGTCTAAAAATCATGTCTTAACAAAATCCGATTCTTTATTAAATATTTTCATCAAATTATCAGACGCACTTCAAATGGAAGGAATGGCTGTATAAACTTTGGAAGGGATCACTTAACTTGAAACTAAAATTTCTAGTGTCCTTTATAAGAGTTTTAAATCGAATGGAAAATACCCACTTGCCCTTGCCCCTGTTCCCCAACTGCATCTGATACAAATTTTGAGATAGGCATTTTGTTAAAAATAGTTCAATGATCAAATAACAAAACTTCGTAGTCAACAAAAACCCTTTAAAACCTGAGGGCAGTCGTTTTAAATTATTTCCCGGAGGAATAAAAGGTTTTTATTCAAGAATCATAATAAAAATTCATGTAAACAGAAAAGCCTGTCCCCCACCTCCACCCAAAAATATTTACTAACGATATTCTATTCCCAAACTTGAAGGAACTGACCCCTGGCACAATTCTCCTTATCTTCCTCAAATAAATTAATCAATAATAATTCGTAGGAGCTATCCCTAGTCGTCCCTCCATGATCCAATCGCTCCTCCTGAAAAACAACTTATTATCTTCATTTTATTCAAAACATCACGGAATCCGACCCCACCCCTCTCTTAATGGCCTGACAAACCCCTCTAATAAAACAACTGTTCAATTATACCTTATTACAATTTTTAACGATTTTTATTCCAAAATCTTGAAAGCCGGCCCTGCTGATATACCCCCCCCCCTACCTCTTTACAAAAGCAACAACAAAGCTAATTAACAATAATTTATTCCCAAAATCACGAGAGCTGACGCCTAGCCCTTCGTTCATGACCCAAAACTCTCCCCCCTAAAAAATATTTTAACGAGATTTTATTTCAAAAATTATCATAGCGTACTCCTTGCTCTTTCTCTCTAGGGTATAACTGCCCTCTCACCTCATAAAAATACTTTATGAACTATACTTTTTTTTTACAAAGTCATGAGAGCTTATCCCTTGTTCTCCCTCCATGGTCCGACGCCTATTTCCCCCTATAAACAATGAATGATATTTTATTCCAAATTAAGAGAGCTGACCCCTTAAATTCCTTTTATGGAAGACCCCCCTCCCACCAAAAAACTCAAAATAATATTTTTTTCTAAGGCTAATCTATCATCCTTCATCCATAGAATGTGCCTTGTCCCTCTTAACCTTTCCCTTAGTATATAGCCTAAGTGAGCCATATCTGACTACACTTTTTGCACAAACTACTCTATCAGGTAAGGACACTCAGTCAGAAACCAAAAATCCTCCATGGGTAAATTCTCTAAAAAATATCTAGAATTATCTAAAAATATCTAGAATATCCATTTTCAAAGATTCTGCGCTTTGATACCATATTTGAATACTTTTTTCATGGTCACTCCACATATTCTAATTTTGATTTGCGCTTATATTTCCATTTTTCGATTTTTTTTTTCGACTCTGAAAATACCCTTTGTCCTGGTCGTGCTGCTTTTATCATCTTCTTTTTCCAAACATTACCTTTTCATCTTAACTTTTTCCTAACCATAGGGAGCTAGTCATCTTGAAATTGATTTTCAGACCTATTCTCGCACCCTGAATTCTAAAAAACTGTAAAAAATCACTAATTTTGCTACAATTTTTCCTAGGATGCTTAGATCAAACAGTTCGTGGTAACGAACTGTAGTAAGGAGCAACCCGGCTCAATAGTAACCAAAACTCTAAAAAATGGAATTTTGATATCAATAGCTACATCAAAAGAGTCGCATTTTAATGCTGATTTTAAATATATATGTTTAATTAAGATAAGTCTTACCCATCAAAACTTACGAATCTGAGAAAATATGCCTTATTTTAGAAAATAGGGAAAAACAACCCCTAAAAGTCACAGAATCTTAACAAAATTCACACCATGAGATTCATCGTATCAGAGAATCCTATTGTAGAAAATTCAAGCTCCTATCTACAAAAATGTGGAATTTTGTATTTTTTACCAGAAGACAGATCACGGATGTGTGTTTATTTGTTTGTTTGTTTGTTGTTTTTTTCCCCAGGGGTGATCGTATCGACCTAGTGGTCCTAGAATCTTGCGAGAGGGCTCATTCTAATGGAAATGAAAAGTTCTAGTGCCCTTTTTAAGTGATCAAAAAATTGGAGGGCACCTAGGCCCCCTCCCACGCTGACTATTTTTCCAAAGTCACTAAATCAAAATGCTGAGATAGCCATTTTATTCAACGTCGTCAAAAAACCTTGTAACTATGTCTTTGGGGACGACTTACTCCCTCACAGTCCCCTTGAGATAAGGCACAAGTTACAAACTTTGACCAGTGCTTACTTATAGTGATGGTTATTTGGAAGTGTAAAGACGTTTTCGGGGGGATTTTTAGGCTGTGGGGGGGGGGGGGTTGATAAGAGGGGGATTTGTTGGAGGGAACTTTCCTTGGAGGAATTTGTCATAGGGGAAGAAAATTTTCATGAAGGGAGCACTATATAAAAAAAAACAATGAAAAAATAAATATGAAAAAGTTTTTTGAACGGAAAGTGAGGAGAACCATTAAAACTTAAAAGAACAGAAATTATTACGCATATGATGGGCTCACCTCCTCCTAACCACTCACTCTTTACGCTAAAATATTTTTAGTAATTTCAACTATTGATTCTACGGCTTTTGTGATTCAGGGGTCATTCTTAAGAAATTGGGACAAAATTTAAGCTTTAGTGTAAACAGCGAGGGGGTGAACCCCTTGATATACGTAATAAAAACATGAGAATACAGAAGTTCGTTACGTAATCTAATTTGTAAGTTACGTATATATTTTACTAATAAAAACATTTGTAAAAAATTTAAAGTTCTAGTTGCCTTTTTAAGTAACCAAAAAATCGGAGGGCAACTAGGCCTCCTCCCCCGCTCCTTTTTTTCAAAATCATTCGATCAAAACTATAAGAAATCCATTTAGCCAAAAAAAATATGCAAATTTCGTTTTAATTATTCATCTGCGGGGATCCAAAATCAAAACATGCATTGATTCAAAAACGCTCAGAAATTAAATAAGAAAAAAAACAAGTTTTTTTAACGGAAAATAAGGAGTGACATTAAACCTTAAAACGAACAGAAATTACTTCGTATATGAAAGGGGCTGCTTCCTCATCAACGCTCCGCTCTTTATGCTAAAGTTTCTACTGTTTTAAAAAGTAGAGTTAAGAGAAAGAGTCAAACTTTAGCGTAAAGAGCGGGGCGTTCATGAGGAAGGAGCCCCTTTCATATACGAAGTAATTTCTGTTCGTTTTAAGTTTTAATGTTGCTCCATACTTTCCGATAAAAAAAAACTTGTTTTTTTTTATTTGATCAAACAGTTCGTGGTAACAAACTGTGGTAAGGAGCGACCCGGCTCAATAGTAAACGAAACTCTAAAAAACAGAATTTCGGTGCTAAGAGATATATCAAAGGAATCTTATTTTTATGCTTATTTTAAATATATAAGTTTCATCAAATTTAGTTTTTGTCATCAAAAGTTACGAGCCTGAGAAAATTTGCCTTATTTTGGAAAATAGGAGGAAACACCCCCTAAAAGTCATGGGATCTTAACGAATATCACACCATCGCATTCAGCGTATCAGAGAACCCTATAGAAAAAATTCCAATCTACAAAAGGTCCAATCTACAAAAATGTGGGATTTTGTATTTTTTGCCAGGAGACAAATCACGGGTGCGTGTTTATTTGTTTGTTTGTTTTTTTTTTTTTTTTTTTCCCATGGGTCATCGTATCGACCAAGTGGTCCTAGAGTGTTGCAAGAAGGCTCATTCTAACGGAAATGAAAAGTTCTAGTGCCCTTTTTAAGTGACCAAAAAATTGGAGGGCACCTAGGTCCCCTCCCACGCTCATTTTTTCCCAAAGTCAACGGATCAAAATTTTGAGATAGCCATTTTGTCTCACGTAGTCGAAAACGATAATAACCATGTCCTTTGGGATGCCCTACCCCCCCCCCCCCACACAGTCCCTCGGGGAGGGGCAGCAAGTTACAAACTTTGACCATTGTTTACATAGAGTAATGGTTATTGGAAAGTGTACCGACATTTTTAGGGGGATATTTTTGGTTTGGGTATGGGGTTGAGGGGAGGGGGCTATGTGGGAGGATCTTTCCTTTGAGGAATATTTCATGGGGGAAGAGAAATTCAATGAAAAGGGCGCAAGATTTTCTAGCATTACTATTTAAAAAAAAATATGAAAATATAAACATGAAAAAGTTTTTTTCAGTTGAAAGTGAGGAGAAGCATTAAAACATAAAACGAACAGAGATTATTACGTATATGAGGGGTTCTAAAAATACTTTAGCATAAAGAACGAGGTATTTAGGAGGAGATAAATACTTCGCTCTTTATGCTAAAGTATTTTTGGGTTTCACAAATAGCTGCAACTAATTTTTTCCTCTTAGGTCCGTTTTGATCAGTCTACATGAATAGTAATTTACACATCAACCAGAAAGAAAATCTTACTTAAGTGTCACAAACCACAACAACCAAATTTGTTTGTTTTTATAATTTTTATCTTCCTTGATGTCTCCTTATCCCTGTTTACATACCTTGTAAGTTTCAAGTCAATTCAAAACAAAAACTTTTGGCCGTGTTTCACTTTCAATGCAAATTTCCAAGATCAAAATATGCATTAATTAAAAAAAGTTCAGAAATTAAATTAAAAAAACAAGTTATTTTAAATGACAGTAAGGAGCGACATTGAAACTTAAAACGAACAGAAATTACTCTGTACATGAAAGGAGCTTTTCCTCCTCAATGCCTCGCTCTTTACGCAAAAATTGACTCTTTCTCATAACTCTGCCTTTTAAAACAGTAGAAAACTTTAGCGTAAAGATCGGGGCGTTGAGGAGGAAAAGCCCCTTTCCTATACGGAGTAATCACCAACATAGATCTAACAAAGTAGAGTTTTACTGCGGAGAACCGCAGAGACATATTCATAAGGGGAACTAAAACTAGTTAGATCTATGCTGATGATCTAAGCATCTTTGGGAAAATTCTTAGCAAAATGAATGTTAGTTTAGAGATTTTGAGAGTTCAGGGTGCGAAAAGAGGTTTGAAAATCAATTATTGATGATAATTTTTTTTTTGATGGGAGGGGCGGACAGGTTTGGCCATGGAGAGCCAGGGGTAAGCTTTCGCAATTTTTGTGAATAAAGTATACTTAAAAAGTTTTTTTGGAGGGTTAGAGGGTTGGGTAATGGAGAGCCAGGGGCTGTTCTATTAAGTTTTGAAATATGATTAGTAAGATTTTTCTTGGGGGGAAAGAGGGGGTTCAGGCTATGGAGGGTCAAGGGTCAGCTCCCCTAATTTTTTTAATAAAATATTGTTAATTTTTTATGGGGGGAGGGGGGTTTGATCGAGCCTTGAAGGGCTAAAGGTCAGATTCCATGAGTTTTGAGTAAAATATAGTAGGTATTTTGTATGGGAAGGGGAGGTTGCCTGATCAGACCATAGAGTTGAGGGCTAAGGTCCCATAAGCCTTAGAAAAAAATATCGTTTTGATTTATTTTTTTTGGGGGGGGGATGTTCCATAAACAACTACTTGGTTCTGTTTTTTTTTTTCTTTTTATAACACAAATTATGATTAGTAATAGTGTAAACTAAGCTTCTGGTTTCTACCAGTTATGCTTCAGTATTAAAGTCTGGAAACGAAATTTTTTTAATTTTGAAAAACAGCAGTTTCCTTCATCTTAGTGTTTCCAGAAAAGGAAAAGCCCTCTTGTTGTTTCCAGTACTGAAGGACTTAACCTTGAGGAATTACAGTTGCTTGAGAGAGTACTATTAGGGTTCACCAACTAATATGCCATTCTAGAAAAGCTTACCCTTTCAAGAGATGGAAAAGTAACTGTTGACAAACCTTTTCTGGGCCAGTTTCGAACTTAAGTAGTCTAGAACAAACTTCACTTCCATTTGGGGGGTCTTTTTAAAATCTGGTAAGTTTTCCATCTCGTCTCTCTTTCTTACTCGGACCTCTTTTAGGTCTGTGGTAAGAAAGATTTAGAAGAAGACTTGTCAAATTTGAAAGAGGCACGTGAGATAAGAAGGACTAGTGATTCACACGTTCACACTGATAAAGAAAAAAAAAATTATAAACTAAAGCTTTTGAAAGAATGAGTGAACGAGAAAGAACTTTCAGGATGGTTAACAAAGAAATGTAATGAAGAATCGGCTTAATGCTTGGCATGCTTAGTTGAATTTTCATATTAAGAAGGGAAGACACCTTTGAGAAAACATTCACGGTCAAAGAACTCAGTTTCTATGGTTTCTACCACACAGTGCGGTACAAGATACAGTGGCGAAAATTGCAGCATTTCTTAATGGAAAACAATATTACCATTTTTGCTAGTTGATAAGTTAGTCCTATTTCTGAAAAGCTTACTTTTCACACATGTCTAAAACTAATCTAAATAGCTAAGTAAAGAAGAAAGACAAAAAATGAGGTAGACACAGTCAGACAGCTAAAAACAATATCAGGGACAGCTGGTCTAATAAAAATTAAAAAATAAAATTTTTTACCACCAATAAAGGACCAAGGGAGCTGAAAATAGAGCTGAACCACCTTGATTTATTTTTCCCCAAAGACTTCTATGACTATTCTTTTAAAATATTTTTTTTTCTAATTTAATTAATGAGTCATAAGTCAATAAGATCTTTATCTAAAATTAATGAATTAACTATTAAAATTAGTTCTTAAAAGGTATACAAATCGTGATTCTGTGATCGAAAAATTATTTGAAAAAATAAAAACAAAATATTAAGTTCACTGAATAGGGAGAGCAATTGGGTATTGAATCTCAGAGAAGGTGAAATAATCGAGAGAAAGGTCTAAACTTTTAGCTAAAAACCACAGAATCCCCAATTTTGGCTTAAACTTGAAATGGTTTTATTTTGGTTGAAATCCAATCATGGTGAATTTCAATATTCTGAAAGACCAACAACTGACGGAATTTTCACCAATACTTCTAGTTTTTTTGTAAAATAATAATATGAACTAATAAATTTGTCACTAAACTGCGAAGTTAGTACTGAGCCTAGAGAACAAGCTTTTTTCAAGGTTTCTCTATAATTCTACCCTCATTCAACTCGAATCTGTTTAAATTAAATAAAAAAAAATAGTTATTTTTAACTGAAAGTAAGGAGCGAAATTAAAACTTAAAACGAACAGAAATTACCCCGTATATGAAATTGGTTGTCCCCTCCGCAATCTCTCGCT